>NW_025721344.1:0-107057 GCF_922984935.1 Meles meles
ACACTTCGGGCACCACAGGGCCGCAGGGCCCCCCCCCCGGGGCCCTGTCCGGGATCGCGTGTCGTCGCGTTCCGGCACCGCCAGGAGGAGCTGCGGGAGGCGTGTACCGGGGAGGCCGACGCCTCCCGATCCTCAGCCTCCGGGGGTCCCCTCCCTGGCGCCGGCAGCTGGGGCCGGGCAGCCCCGAAAGCCGGGCCCGGAACAGGGCCTGCTTGCTCAGCCTTCCGTTGCCAGGGGCCTGAGCCTGGGGGCCTCCCCTTGGGGAACCCTGAGTCCCGCGCCACGAGTCCCCCGACCGTCCCGGCGACAACGGCACCATTCGCGGCTTCGTCCCAGCCGTGGAGTGAGAGATCAATCCGTTTCCCCACAGAGGCCAGCCCCCTCCACGGGCGCCCCGGCCGCCCGCCACGGCGGAGGCGGACGCCCGGCCACGGCGCCTCCATCCACTCTGCTCGGGGAAACCTCCCCGGCGCCGGGGCCGCCGGCCGCGCCCCATCGTCGCGGCTCGTTTTCCGGGTGGCCGCGACATGCCCCGAGCGAGAAAGGGCCCTGCTCCACGCGGAACTGGGCGCTGACCAAGGCTGCCCAACGCCGGCCAATTCTCACGAGCGTTCTGCCCAAATCGATCCCGATTTGGGCAGAACGCTCGTGAGAATTGGCCGGAAAAAGCCCGGCGAAAACACTTCGGGCACCACAGGGCCGCAGGGCCGCCCCCCCGGGGCCCTGTCCGGGATCGCGTGTCGTCGCGTTCCGGCACCGCCAGGAGGAGCTGCGGGAGGCGTGCACCGGGGAGGCCGAAGCCTCCCGCTCCTCAGCCTCCGGGGGTCCCCTCCCTGGCGCCGGCAGCTGGGGCCGGGCAGCCCCGAAAGCTGGGCCCGGAACCGGGCCTGCTTGCTCAGCCTTCCGTTGCCAGGGGCCTGAGCCTGGGGGCCTCCCCATGGGGAACCCTGAGTCCCGCGCCACGAGTCCCCCGACCGTCCCGGAGACAATGGCACCATTCGCGGCTTCGTCCCAGCCGTGGTGTGAGAGAACAATCCGTTTCCCCACAGAGGCCAGCCCCGTCCACGGGCGCCCCGGCCGCCCGCCACGGCGGAGGCGGACGCCCGGCCACGGCGCCTCCATCCACTCTGCACGGGGAAACCTCCCCGGCGCCGGGGCCGCCGGCGGCGCCCCATCGTCGCGGCTCGTTTTCCGGGTGGCCGCGACACGCCCCGAGTGAGAAAGGGCCCTGCTCCACGCGGAACTGGGCGCTGACCAGGGCTGCCCAACGCCGGCCAATTCTCACGAGCGTTCTGCCCAAATCGATCCCGATTTGGGCAGAACGCTCGTGAGAATTGGCCGGAAAAAGCCCGGCGAACACACTTCGGGCACGACAGGGCCGCAGGGCCGCCCCCCCGGGGCCCTGTCCGGGATCGCGTGTCGTCGCGTTCCGGCACCGCCAGGAGGAGCTGCGGGAGGCGTGCACCGGGGAGGCCGACGCCTCCCGCTCCTCAGCCTCCGGGGGTCCCCTCCCTGGCGCCGGCAGCTGGGGCCGGGCAGCCCCGAAAGCCGGGCCCGGGCCCGGGACTGTTTGCTCGGCCTTCCGTTGCCAGGGGCCTGAGCCTGGGGGCCTCCCCATGGGGAACACTGAGTCCCGCGCCACGAGTCCCCCGACCGTCCCGGCGACAACGGCACCATTCGCGGCTTCGTCCCAGCCGTGGAGTGAGAGATCAAACCGTTTCCCCACAGAGGCCAGCCCCTCCACGGGCGCCCCGGCCGCCCGCCACGGCGGAGGCGGACACCCGGCCACGGCGCCTCCATCCACTCTGCTCGGGGAAACCTCCCCGGCGCCGGGGCCGCCGGCCGCGCCCCATCGTCGCGGCTCGTTTCCGGGTGGCCGCGACATGCCCCGAGCGAGAAAGGGCCCTGCTCCACGTGGAACTGGGCGCTGACCAGGGCTGCCCAACGCCGGCCAATTCTCACGAGCGTTCTGCCCAAATCGATCCCGATTTGGGCAGAACGCTCGTGAGAATTGGCCGGAAAAAAGCCCGGCGAACACACTTCGGGCACCACAGGGCCGCAGGGACCCCCCCCGGGGCCCTGTCCGCATTCGCGTGTCGTCGCGTTCCGGCACCGCCAGGAGGAGCTGCGGGAGGCGTGCACCGGGGAGGCCGACGCCTCCCGCTCCTCAGCCTCCGGGGGTCCCCTCCCTGGCGCTGGCAGCTGGGGCCGGGCAGCCCCGATAACCGGGCCCGGAACCGGGCCTGCTTGCTCAGCCTTCCGTTGCCAGGGGCCTGATCCTGGGGGCCTTCCCATGGGGAAACCTGAGTCCCGCGCCACGAGTCCCCCGACCGTCCCGGAGACAACGGCACCATTCGCGGCTTCGTCCCAGCCGTGGAGTGAGAGAACAATACGTTTTCCCACAGAGGCCAGCCCCATCCACGGGCGCCCCGGCCGCCCGCCACGGCGGAATCGGACGCCCGGCCACGGCGCCTCCATCCACTCTGCTCGGGGAAACCTCCCCGGCGCCGGGGCCGCCGGCCGCGCCCCATCGTCGCGGCTCGTTTTCCGAGTGGCCGCGACATGCCCCGAGCGAGAAAGGGCCCTGCTCCACGCGGAACTGGGCGCTGACCAGGGCTGCCCAACGCCGGCCAATTCTCACGAGCGTTCTGCCCAAATCGATCCCGATTTGGGTAGAACGCTCGTGAGAATTGGCCGGAAAAAGCCCTGCGAACACACTTCGGGCACCACAGGGCCGCAGGGCCGCCCCCCCGGGGCCCTGTCCGGGATCGCGTGTCGTCTCGTTCCGGCACCGCCAGGAGGAGCTGCGGGAGGCGTGCACCGGGGAGGCCGACGCCTCCCGCTCCTCAGCCTCCGGGGGTCCCCTCCCTGGCGCCGGCAGCTGGGGCCGGGCAGCCCCGAAAGCCGTGCCCGGGCCCGGGACTGTTTGCTCAGCCTTCCGTTGCCAGGGGCCTGAGCCTGGGGGCCTCCCCATGGGGAACACTGAGTCCCGCGCCACGAGTCCCCCGACCGTCCCGGCGACAACGGCACCATTCGCGGCTTCGTCCCAGCCGTGGAGTGAGAGATCAATCCGTTTCCCCACAGAGGCCAGCCCCCTCCACGGGCGCCCCGGCCGCCCGCCACGGCGGAGGCGGACGCCCGGCCACGGCGCCTCCATCCACTCTGCTCGGGGAAACCTCCCCGGCGCCGGGGCCGCCGGCCGCGCCCCATCGTCGCGGCTCGTTTTCCGGGTGGCCGCGACATGCCCTGAGCGAGAAAGGGCCCTGCTCCACGCGGAACTGGGCGCTGACCAGGGCTGCCCAACGCCGGCCAATTCTCACGAGCGTTCTGCCCAAATCGATCCCGATTTGGGCAGAACGCTCGTGAGAATTGGCCAGAAATTGCCCGGCGAATACACTTCGGGCACCACAGGGCCGCAGGGCCGCCCCCCCGGGGCCCTGTCCGGGATCGCGTGTCGTCGCGTTCCGGCACCGCCAGGAGGAGCTGCGGGAGGCGTGCACCGGGGAGGCCGAAGCCTCCCGCTCCTCAGCCTCAGGGGGTCCCCTCCCTGGCGCCGGCAGCTGGGGCCGGGCAGCCCCGAAAGCCGGGCCCGGAACCGGGCCTGCTTGCTCAGCCTTCCGTTGCCAGGGGCCTGAGCCTGGGGGCCTCCCCATGGGGAACCCTGAGTCCCGCGCCACGAGTCCCCCGACCGTCCCGGAGACAACGGCACCATTCGCGGCTTCGTCCCAGCCGTGGAGTGAGAGAACAATCCGTTTCCCCACAGAGGCCAGCCCCCTCCACGGGCGCCCCGGCCGCCCGCCACGGCGGAGGCGGACGCCCGGCCACGGCGCCTCCATCCACTCTGCTCGGGGAAACCTCCCCGGCGCCGGGGCCGCCGGCCGCGCCCCATCGTCGCGGCTCGTTTTCCGGGTGGCCGCGACATGCCCCGAGCGAGAAAGGGCCCTGCTCCACGCGGAACTGGGCGCTGACCAGGGCTGCCCAACGCCGGCCAATTCTCACGAGCGTTCTGCCCAAATCGATCCCGATTTGGGCAGAACGCTCGTGAGAATTGGCCGGAAAAAGCCCGCCGAACACACTTCGGGCACCACAGGGCCGCAGGGACGCCCCCCCAGGGCCCTGTCCGCATTCGCGTGTCGTCGCGTTCCGGCACCGCCAGGAGGAGCTGCGGGAGTCGTGCACCGGGGAGGCCGACGCCTCCCGCTCCTCAGCCTCCGGGGGTCCCCTCCCTGGCGCTGGCAGCTGGGGCCGGGCAGCCCCGAAAGCCGGGCCCGGAACCGGGCCTGCTTGCTCAGCCTTCCGTTGCCAGGGGCCTGAGCCTGGGGGCCTCCCCATGGGAAACCCTGAGTCCTGCGCAACGAGTCCCCCGACCGTCCCGGAGACAACGGCACCATTCGCGGCTTCGTCCCAGCCGTGGAGTGAGAGATCAATCCGTTTCCCCACAGAGGCCAGCCCCCTCCACGGGCGCCCCGGCCGCCCGCCACGGCGGAGGCGGACGCCCGGCCACGGCGCCTCCATCCACTCTGCTCGGGGAAACCTCCCCGGCGCCGGGGCCGCCGGCCGCGCCCCATCGTCGCGGCTCGTTTTCCGGGTGGCCGCGACATGCCCTGAGCGAGAAAGGGCCCTGCTCCACGCGGAACTGGGCGCTGACCATGGCTGCCCAACGCCGGCCAATTCTCACGAGCGTTCTGACCAAATCGATCCCGATTTGGGCAGAACGCTCGTGAGAATTGGCCAGAAATTGCCCGGCGAACACACTTCGGGCACCACAGGGCCGCAGGGCCGCCCCCCCGGGGCCCTGTCCGGGATCGCGTGTCGTCGCGTTCCGGCACCGCCAGGAGGAGCTGCGGGAGGCGTGCACCGGGGAGGCCGAAGCCTCCCGCTCCTCAGCCTCCGGGGGTCCCCTCCCTGGCGCCGGCAGCTGGGGCCGGGCAGCCCCGAAAGCCGGGCCCGGAACCGGGCCTGCTTGCTCAGCCTTCCGTTGCCAGGGGCCTGAGCCTGGGGGCCTCCCCATGGGGAACCCTGAGTCCCGCGCCACGAGTCCACCGACCGTCCCGGAGACAACGGCACCATTCGCGGCTTCGTCCCAGCCGTGGAGTGAGAGAACAATCCGTTTCCCCACAGAGGCCAGCCCCCTCCACGGGCGCCCCGGCCGCCCGCCACGGCGGAAGCGGACGCCCGGCTACGGCGCCTCCATCCACTCTGCTCGGAGAAACCTCCCCGGCACCGGGCCGGCCGGCCGCGCCCCATCGTCGCGGCTCGTTTTCCGGGGGGGGCGCGACATGCCCCGAGCGAGAAAGGGCCCTGCTCCACGCGGAACTGGGCGCTGACCAGGGCTGCCCAACGCCGGCCAATTCTCACGAGCGTTCTGCCCAAATCGATCCCGATTTGGGCAGAACGCTCGTGAGAATTGGCCGGAAAAAGCCCGGCGAACACACTTCGGGCACCACAGGGCCGCAGGGCCGCCCGCCCGGGGCCCTGTCCGGGATCGCGTGTCGTCGCGTTCCGACACCGCCAGGAGGAGCTGCGGGAGGCGTGCACCCGGGAGGCCGACGCCTCCCGCTCCTCAGCCTCCGGGGGTCCCCTCCCTGGCGCCGGCAGCTGGGGCCGGGCAGCCCCGAAAGCCGGGCCCGGGACCGGGCCTGTTTGCTCAGCCTTCCGTTGCCAGGGGCCTGAGCCTGGGGGCCTCCCCATGGGGAACCCTGAGTCCCGCACCACGAGTCACCCGACCGTCCCGGCGACAACGGCACCATTCGCGGCTTCGTCCCAGCCGTGGAGTGAGAGAACAATCCGTTTCCCCACAGAGGCAAGCCCCCTCCACGGGCGCCCCGGCCGCCCGTCACGGCGGAGGCGGACGCCCGGCCACGGCGCCTCCATCCACTCTGCTCGGGGAAACCTCCCCGGCGCCGGGGCCGCCGGCCGCGCCCCATCGTCGCGGATCGTTTTCCGGGTGGCCGCGACATGCCCCGAGCGAGAAAGGGCCCTGCTCCACGCGGAACTGGGCGCTGACCAGGGCTGCCCAACGCCGGCCAATGCTCACGAGCGTTCTGCCCAAATCGATCCCGAGTTGCGCAGAACGCTCGTGAGAATTGGCCGGAAAAAGCCCGGCGAACACACTTCGGGCACCACAGGGCCGCAGGGCCCCCCCCCCGGGGCCCTGTCCGGGATCGCGTGTCGTCGCGTTCCGGCACCGCCAGGAGGAGCTGCGGGAGGCGTGTACCGGGGAGGCCGACGCCTCCCACTCCTCAGCCTCCGGGGGTCCCCTCCCTGGCGCCGGCAGCTGGGGCCGGGCCGCCCCGAAAGCCGGGCCCGGAACAGGGCCTGCTTGCTCAGCCTTCCGTTGCCAGGGGCCTGAGCCTGGGGGCCTCCCCATGGGGAACCCTGAGTCCCGCGCCACGAGTCCCCCGACCGTCCCGGAGACAACGGCACCATTCGCGGCTTCGTCCCAGCCGTGGAGTGAGAGAACAATCCGTTTCCCCACAGAGGCCAGCCCCCTCCACGGGCGCCCCGGCCGCCCGCCACGGCGGAGGCGGACGCCCGGCCACGGCGCCTCCATCCACTCTGCTCGGGGAAACCTCCCCGGCACCGGGGCCGCCGGCCGCGCCCCATCGTCGCGGCTCGTTTTCCGGGGGGGCGCGACATGCCCCGAGCGAGAAAGGGCCCTGCTCCACGCGGAACTGGGCGCTGACCAGGGCTGCCCAACGCCGGCCAATTCTCACGAGCGTTCTGCCCAAATCGATCCCGATTTGGGCAGAACGCTCGTGAGAATTGGCCGGAAAAAGCCCGGCGAACACACTTCGGGCACCACAGGGCCGCAGGGCCGCCCGCCGGGGGCCCTGTCCGGGATCGCGTGTCGTCGCGTTCCGACACCCCCAGGAGGAGCTGCGGGAGGCGTGCACCCGGGAGGCCGACGCCTCCCGCTCCTCAGCCTCCGGGGGTCCCCTCCCTGGCGCCGGCAGCTGGGGCCGGGCAGCCCCGAAAGCCGGGCCCGGGCTCGGGCCTGTTTGCTCAGCCTTCCGTTGCCAGGGGCCTGAGCCTGGGGGCCTCCCCATGGGGAACCCTGAGTCCCGCACCACGAGTCACCCGACCGTCCCGGCGACAACGGCACCATTCGCGGCTTCGTCCCAGCCGTGGAGTGAGAGAACAATCCGTTTCCCCACAGAGGCAAGCCCCCTCCACGGGCGCCCCGGCCGCCCGTCACGGCGGAGGCGGACGCCCGGCCACGGCGCCTCCATCCACTCTGCTCGGGGAAACCTCCCCGGCGCCGGGGCCGCCGGCCGCGCCCCATCGTCGCGGATCGTTTTCCGGGTGGCCGCGACATGCCCCGAGCGAGAAAGGGCCCTGCTCCACGCGGAACTGGGCGCTGACCAGGGCTGCCCAACGCCGGCCAATGCTCACGAGCGTTCTGCCCAAATCGATCCCGAGTTGCGCAGAACGCTCGTGAGAATTGGCCGGAAAAAGCCCGGCGAACACACTTCGGGCACCACAGGGCCGCAGGGCCCCCCCCCCGGGGCCCTGTCCGGGATCGCGTGTCGTCGCGTTCCGGCACCGCCAGGAGGAGCTGCGGGAGGCGTGTACCGGGGAGGCCGACGCCTCCCGCTCCTCAGCCTCCGGGGGTCCCCTCCCTGGCGCCGGCAGCTGGGGCCTGGCAGCCCCGAAAGCCGGGCCCGGAACAGGGCCTGCTTGCTCAGCCTTCCGTTGCCAGGGGCCTGAGCCTGGGGGCCTCCCCTTGGGGAACACTGAGTCCCGCGCCACGAGTCCCCCGACCGTCCCGGCGACAACGGCACCATTCGCGGCTTCGTCCCAGCCGTGGAGTGAGAGATCAATCCGTTTCCCCACAGAGGCCAGCCCCCTCCACGGGCGCCCCGGCCGCCCGCCACGGCGGAGGCGGACGCCCGGCCACGGCGCCTCCATCCACTCTGCTCGGGGAAACCTCCCCGGCGCCGGGGCCGCGGGCCGCGCCCCATCGTCGCGGCTCGTTTTCCGGGTGGCCGCGACATGCCCCGAGCGAGAAAGGGCCCTGCTCCACGCGGAACTGGGCGCTGACCAGGGCTGCCCAACGCCGGCCAATTCTCACGAGCGTTCTGCCCAAATCGATCCCGATTTGGGTAGAACGCTCGTGAGAATTGGCCGGAAAAAGCCCGTCGAAAACACTTCGGGCACCACAGGGCCGCAGGGCCGCCCCCCCGGGGCCCTGTCCGGGATCGCGTGTCGTCGCGTTCCGGCACCGCCAGGAGGAGCTGCGGGAGGCGTGCACCGGGGAGGCCGACGCCTCCCGCTCCTCAGCCTCCGGGGGTCCCCTCCCTGGCGCCGGCAGCTGGGGCCGGGCAGCCCCGAAAGCCGGGCCCGGGCCCGGGCCTGTTTGCTCGGCCTTCCGTTGCCAGGGGCCTGAGCCTGGGGGCCTCCCCATGGGGAACACTGAGTCCCGCACCACGAGTCCCCCGACCGTCCCGGCGACAACGGCACCATTCGCGGCTTCGTCCCAGCCGTGGAGTGAGAGATCAATCCGTTTCCCCACAGAGGCCAGCCCCCTCCACGGGCGCCCCGGCCGCCCGCCACGGCGGAGGCGGACGCCCGGCCACGGCGCCTCCATCCACTCTGCTCGGGGAAACCTCCCCGGCGCCGGGGCCGCCGGCCGCGCCCCATCGTCGCGGCTCGTTTTCCGGGTGGCCGCGACATGCCCCGAGCGAGAAAGGGCCCTGCTCCACGCGGAACTGGGCGCTGACCAGGGCTGGCAACGCCGGCCAATTCTCACGAGCGTTCTGCCCAAATCGATCCCGATTTGCGCAGAACGCTCGTGAGAATTGGCCGGAAAAAGCCCGGCGAACACACTTCGGGCACCACAGGGCCGCAGGGACGCCCCCCCGGGGCCCTGTTCGCATTCGCGTGTCGTCGCGTTCCGGCACCGCCAGGAGGAGCTGCGGGAGGCGTGCACCGGGGAGGCCGACGCCTCCCGCTCCTCAGCCTCCGGGGGTCCCCTCCCTGGCGCCGGCAGCTGGGGCCGGGCAGCCCCGAAAGCCGGGCCCGGGCCCGGTCCTGTTTGCTCGGCCTTCCGTTGCCAGGGGCCTGAGCCTGGGGGCCTCCCCATGGGGAACACTGAGTCCCGCGCCACGAGTCCCCCGACCGTCCCGGCGACAACGGCACCATTCACGGCTTCGTCCCAGCCGTGGAGTGAGAGATCAATCCGTTTCCCCACAGAGGCAAGCCCCCTCCACGGGCGCCCCGGCCGCCCGTCACGGCGGAGGCGGACGCCCGGCCACGGCGCCTCCATCCACTCTGCTCGGGGAAACCTCCCCGGCGCCGGGGCCGCCGGCCGCGCCCCATCGTCGCGGATCGTTTTCCGGGTGGCCGCGACATGCCCCGAGCGAGAAAGGGCCCTGCTCCACGCGGAACTGGGCGCTGACCAGGGCTGACCAACGCCGGCCAATGCTCACGAGCGTTCTTCCCAAATCGATCCCGAGTTGCGCAGAACGCTCGTGAGAATTGGCCGGAAAAAAGCCCGGCGAACACACTTCGGGCACCACAGGGCCGCAGGGCCCCCCCCCCGGGGCCCTGTCCGGGATCGCGTGTCGTCGCGTTCCGACACCGCCAGGAGGAGCTGCGGGAGGCGTGTACCGGGGAGGCCGACGCCTCCCGCTCCTCAGCCTCCGGGGGTCCCCTCCCTGGCGCCGGCAGCTGGGGCCGGGCAGCCCCGAAAGCCGGGCCCGGAACAGGGCCTGCTTGCTCAGCCTTCCGTTGCCAGGGGCCTGAGCCTGGGGGCCTCCCCTTGCGGAACCCTGAGTCCCGCGCCACGAGTCCCCCGACCGTCCCGGCGACAACGGCACCATTCGCGGCTTCGTCCCAGCCGTGGAGTGAGAGATCAATCCGTTTCCCCACAGAGGCCAGCCCCCTCCACGGGCGCCCCGGCCGCCCGCCACGGCGGAGGCGGACGCCCGGCCACGGCGCCTCCATCCACTCTGCTCGGGGAAACCTCCCCGGCGCCGGGGCCGCCGGCCGCGCCCCATCGTCGCGGCTCGTTTTCCGGGTGGCCGCGACATGCCCCGAGCGAGAAAGGGCCCTGCTCCACGCGGAACTGGGCGCTGACCAGGGCTGCCCAACGCCGGCCAATTCTCACGAGCGTTCTGCCCAAATCGATCCCGATTTGGGCAGAACGCTCGTGAGAATTGGCCGGAAAAAGCCCGGCGAAAACACTCCGGGCACCACAGGGCCGCAGGGCCGCCCCCCCGGGGCCCTGTCCGGGATCGCGTGTCGTCGCGTTCCGGCACCGCCAGGAGGAGCTGCGGGAGGCGTGCACCGGGGAGGCCGAAGCCTCCCGCTCCTCAGCCTCCGGGGGTCCCCTCCCTGGCGCCGGCAGCTGGGGCCGGGCAGCCACGAAAGCCGGGCCCGGAACCGGGCCTGCTTTCTCAGCCTTCCGTTGCCAGGGGCCTGAGCCTGGGGGCCTCCCCATGGGGAACCCTGAGTCCCGCGCCACGAGTCCCCCGACCGTCCCGGAGACAACGGCACCATTCGCGGCTTCGTCCCAGCCGTGGTGTGAGAGAACAATCCGCTTCCCCACAGAGGCCAGCCCCGTCCACGGGCGCCCCGGCCGCCCGCCACGGCGGAGGCGGACGCCCGGCCACGGCGCCTCCATCCACTCTGCTCGGGGAAACCTCCCCGGCGCCGGGGCCGCCGGCCGCGCCCCATCGTCGCGGCTCGTTTTCCGGGTGGCCGCGACACGCCCCGAGCGAGAAAGGGCCCTGCTCCACGCGGAACTGGGCGCTGACCAGGGCTGCCCAACGCCGGCCAATTCTCACGAGCGTTCTGCCCAAATCGATCCCGATTTGGGCAGAACGCTCGTGAGAATTGGCCGGAAAAAGCCCGCCGAACACACTTCGGGCACCACAGGGCCGCAGGGCCGCCCCCCCGGGGCCCTGTCCGGGATCGCGTGTCGTCGCGTTCCGGCACCGCCAGGAGGAGCTGCGGGAGGCGTGCACCGGGGAGGCCGACGCCTCCCGCTCCTCAGCCTCCGGGGGTCCCCTCCCTGGCGCCGGCAGCTGGGGCCGGGCAGCCCCGAAAGCCGGGCCCGGGCCCGGGCCTGTTTGCTCGGCCTTCCGTTGCCAGGGGCCTGAGCCTGGGGGCCTCCCCATGGGGAACACTGAGTCTCGCGCCACGAGTCCCCCGACCGTCCCGGCGACAACGGCACCATTCGCGGCTTCGTCCCAGCCGTGGAGTGAGAGATCAAACCGTTTCCCCACAGAGGCCAGCCCCCTCCACGGGCGCCCCGGCCGCCCGCCACGGCGGAGGCGGACGCCCGGCCACGGCGCCTCCATCCACTCTGCTCGGGGAAACCTCCCCGGCGCCGGGGCCGCCGGCCGCGCCCCATCGTCGCGGCTCGTTTTCCGGGTGGCCGCGACATGCCCCGAGCGAGAAAGGGCCCTGCTCCACGCGGAACTGGGCGCTGACCAGGGCTGCCCAAAGCCGGCCAATTCTCACGAGCGTTCTGCCCAAATCGATCCCGATTTGGGCAGAACGCTCGTGAGAATTGGCCGGAAAAAGCCCGGCGAACACACTTCGGGCACCACAGGGCCGCAGGGACCCCCCCCGGGGCCCTGTCCGCATTCGCGTGTCGTCGCGTTCCGGCAACGCCAGGAGGAGCTGCGGGAGGCGTGCACCGGGGAGGCCGACGCCTCCCGCTCCTCAGCCTCCGGGGGTCCCCCCTGGCGCTGGCAGCTGGGGCCGGGCAGCCCCGAAAGCCGGGCCCGGAACAGGGCCTGCTTGCTCAGCCTTCCGTTGCCAGGGGCCTGAGCCTGGGGGCCTCCCCATGGGGAACACTGAGTCCCGCGCCACGAGTCCCCCGACCGTCCCGGCGACAACGGCACCATTCGCGGCTTCGTCCCAGCCGTGGAGTGAGAGATCAATCCGTTTCCCCACAGAGGCCAGCCCCCTCCACGGGCGCCCCGGCCGCCCGCCACGGCGGAGGCGGACGCCCGGCCACGGCGCCTCCATCCACTCTGCTCGGGGAAACCTCCCCGGCGCCGGGGCCGCCGGCCGCGCCCCATCGTCGCGGCTCGTTTTCCGGGTGGCCGCGACATGCCCCGAGCGAGAAAGGGCCCTGCTCCACGCGGAACTGGGCGCTGACCAGGGCTGCCCAACGCCGGCCAATTCTCACGAGCGTTCTGCCCAAATCGATCCCGATTTGGGCAGAACGCTCGTGAGAATTGGCTGGAAAAAGCCCGGCGAACACACTTCGGGCACCACAGGGCCCCAGGGCCGCCCCCCCGGGGCCCTGTCCGGGATCGCGTGTCGTCGCGTTCCGGCACCGCCAGGAGGAGCTGCGGGAGGCGTGCACCGGGGAGGCGGACGCCTCCCGCTCCTCAGCCTCCGGGGGTCCCCTCCCTGGCGCTGGCAGCTGGGGCCGGGCAGCCCCGATAACCGGGCCCGGAACAGGGCCTGCTTGCTCAGCCTTCCGTTGCCAGGGGCCTGAGCCTGGGGGCCTCCCCATGGGGAACCCTGAGTCCCGCGCCACGAGTCCCCCGACCGTCCCGGAGACAACGGCACCATTCGCGGCTTCGTCCCAGCCGTGGAGTGAGAGAACAATCCGTTTCCCCACAGAGGCCAGCCCCCTCCACGGGCGCCCCGGCCGCCCGCCACGGCGGAGGCGGACGCCCGGCCACGGCGCCTCCATCCACTCTGCTCGGGGAAACCTCCCCGGCACCGGGGCCGCCGGCCGCGCCCCATCGTCGCGGCTCGTTTTCCGGGGGGGCGCGACATGCCCCGAGCGAGAAAGGGCCCTGCTCCACGCGGAACTGGGCGCTGACCAGGGCTGCCCAACGCCGGCTAATTCTCACGAGCGTTCTGCCCAAATCGATCCCGATTTGGGCAGAACGCTCGTGAGAATTGGCCGGAAAAAGCCCGGCGAACACACTTCGGGCACCACAGGGCCGCAGGGCCGCCCGCCGGGGGCCCTGTCCGGGATCGCGTGTCGTCGCGTTCCGACACCGCCAGGAGGAGCTGCGGGAGGCGTGCACCTGGGAGGCCGACGCCTCCCGCTCCTCAGCCTCCGGGGGTCCCCTCCCTGGCGCCGGCAGCTGGGGCCGGGCAGCCCCGAAAGCCGGGCCCGGGCCCGGGCCTGTTTGCTCAGCCTTCCGTTGCCTGGGGCCTGAGCCTGGGGGCCTCCCCATGGGGAACCCTGAGTCCCGCACCACGAGTCACCCGACCGTCCCGGCGACAACGGCACCATTCGCGGCTTCGTCCCAGCCGTGGAGTGAGAGAACAATCCGTTTCCCCACAGAGGCAAGCCCCCTCCACGGGCGCCCCGGCCGCCCGTCACGGCGGAGGCGGACGCCCGGCCACGGCGCCTCCATCCACTCTGCTCGGGGAAACCTCCCCGGCGCCGGGGCCGCCGGCCGCGCCCCATCGTCGCGGATCGTTTTCCGGGTGGCCGCGACATGCCCCGAGCGAGAAAGGGCCCTGCTCCACGCGGAACTGGCCGCTGACCAGGGCTGCCCAACGCCGGGCAATGCTCACGAGCGTTCTGCCCAAATCGATCCCGAGTTGCGCAGAACGCTCGTGAGAATTGGCCGGAAAAAGCCCGGCGAACACACTTCGGGCACCACAGGGCCGCAGGGCCCCCCCCCCGGGGCCCTGTCCGGGATCGCGTGTCGTCGCGTTCCGGCACCGCCAGGAGGAGCTGCGGGAGGCGTGCACCGGGGAGGCCGACGCCTCCCGCTCCTCAGACTCCGGGGGTCCCCTCCCTGGCGCCGGCAGCTGGGGCCGGGCAGCCCCGAAAGCCGGGCCCGGGCCCGGGCCTGTTTGGTCAGCCTTCCGACCAGGGCCATGAGCCTGGGGGCCTCCCCATGGGGAACACTGAGTCCCGCGCCACGAGTCCCCCGACCGTCCCGGCGACAATGGCACCATTCGCGGCTTCGTCCCAGCCGTGGAGTGAGAGATCAATCCGTTTCCCCACAGAGGCCAGCCCCCTCCACGGGCGCCCCGGCCGCCCGCCACGGCGGAGGTGGACGCCCGGCCACGGCGCCTCCATCCACTCTGCTCGGGAAACCTCCCCGGCGCCGGGGCTGCCGGCCGCGCCCCATCGTCGCGGCTCGTTTTCCGGGTGGCCGCGACATGCCCCGAGCGAGAAAGGGCCCTGCTCCACGCGGAACTGGGCGCTGACCAGGGCTGCCCAATGCCGGCCCATTCTCACGAGCGTTCTGCCCAAATCGATCCCGATTTGGGCAGAAGGCTCGTGAGAATTGGCCGGAAAAACCCCGGCGAACACACTTCGGGCACCACAGGGCCGACGGGCCGCCCCCCCGGGGCCCTGTCAGGGATCGCGTGTCGTCGCGTTCCGGCACCGCCAGGAGGAGCTGCGGGAGGCGTGCACCGGGGAGGCCGACGCCTCCCGCTCCTCAGCCTCCGGGGGTCCCCTCCCTGGCGCCGGCAGCTGGGGCCGGGCAGCCCCGAAAGCCGGGCCCGGACCGGGCCTGTTTGCTCAGTCTTCCGTTGCCAGGGGCCTGAGCCTGGGGGCCTCCCCATGGGGAAATCTGAGTCCCGCGCCACGAGTCCCCCGACCTTCCCGGTGACAACGGCACCATTCGCGGCTTCGTCCCAGCCGTGGAGTGAGAGATCAATCCGTTTCTCCACAGAGGCCAGCCCCCTCCACGGGCGCCCCGGCCGCCCGCCACGGCGGAGGCGGACGCCCGGCAACGGCGCCTCCATCCACTCTGCTCGGGGAAACCTCCCCGGAGCCGGGGCCGCCGGCCGCGCCCCATCGTCGCGGCTCGTTTTGCGGGAGGCCGCGACATGCCCCGAGCGAGAAAGGGCCCTGCTCCACGCGGAACTGGGCGCTGACCAGGGCTGCCCTACGCCGGCCAATTCTCACGAGCGTTCTGCCCAAATCGATCCCGAATTGGGCAGAACGCTCGTGAGAATTGGCCGGAAAAAGCCCGGCGAACACACTTCGGGCACCAGAGGGCCGCAGGGCCGCCCCCCCGGGGCCCTGTCCGGGATCGCGTGTCGTCGCGTTCCGGCACCGCCAGGAGGAGCTGCGGGAGGCGTGCACCGGGGAGGCCGACGCCTCCCGCTCCTCAGCCTCCGGGGGTCCCCTCCCTGGCGCCGGCAGCTGGGGCCGGGCAGCCCCGAAAGCCGGGCCCGGGCCCGGGCCTGTTTGCTCGGCCTTCCGTTGCCAGGGGCCTGAGCCTGGGGTCCTCCCCATGGGGAACACTGAGTCCCGCGCCACGAGTCCCCCGACCGTCCCGGCGACAACGGCACCATTCGCGGCTTCGTCCCAGCCGTGGAGTGAGAGATAAATCCGTTTCCCCACAGAGGCCAGCCCCCTCCACGGGCGCCCCGGCCGCCCGCCACGGCGGAGGCGGACGCCCGGCCACGGCGCCTCCATCCACTCTGCTCGGGGAAACCTCCCCGGCGCCGGGGCCGCCGGCCGCGCCCCATCGTCGCGGCTCGTTTTCCGGGTGCCCGCGACATGCCCCGAGCGAGAAAGGGCCCTGCTCCACGCGGAACTGGGCGCTGACCAGGGCTGCCCAAAGCCGGCCAATTCTCACGAGCGTTCTGCCCAAATCGATCCCGATTTGGGCAGAACGCTCGTGAGAATTGGCCGGAAAAAGCCCGGCGAACACACTTCGGGCACCACAGGGCCACAGGGACGCCCCCCCGGGGCCCTGTCCGCATTCGCGTGTCGTCGCGTTCCGGCACCGCCAGGAGGAGCTGCGGGAGGCGTGCACCGTGGAGGCCGAGGCCTCCCGCTCCTCAGCCTCCGGGGGTCCCCTCCCTGGCGCCGGCAGCTGGGGCCGGGCAGCCCCGAAAGCCGGGCCCGGGCCCGGTCCTGTTTGCTCGGCCTTCCGTTGCCAGGGGCCTGAGCCTGGGGGCCTCCCCATGGGGAACACTGAGTCCCGCGCCACGAGTCCCCCGACCGTCCCGGCGACAACGGCACCATTCGCGGCTTCGTCCCAGCCGTGGAGTGAGAGATCAATCCGTTTCCCCACAGAGGCAAGCCCCCTCCACGGGCGACCCGGCCGCCCGTCACGGCGGAGGCGGACGCCCGGCCACGGCGCCTCCATCCACTCTGCTCGGGGAAACCTCCCCGGCGCCGGGGCCGCCGGCCGCGCCCCATCGTCGCGGATCGTTTTCCGAGTGGCCGCGACATGCCCCGAGCGAGAAAGGGCCCTGCTCCACGCGGAACTGGGCGCTGACCAGGGCTGCCCAACGCCGGCCAATGCTCACGAGCGTTCTGCCCAAATCGATCCCGAGTTGCGCAGAACGCTCGTGAGAATTGGCCGGAAAAAGCCCGGCGAACACACTTCGGGCACCACAGGGCCGCAGGGACCCCCCCCGGGGCCCTGTCCGCATTCGCGTGTCGTCGCGTTCCGGCACCGCCAGGAGGAGCTGCGGGAGGCGTGCACCGGGGAGGCCGACGCCTCCCGCTCCTCAGCCTCCGGGGGTCCCCTCCCTGGCGCCGGCAGCTGGGGCCGGGCAGCCCCGAAAGCCGGGCCCGGGCCCGGTCCTGTTTGCTCGGCCTTCCGTTGCCAGGGGCCTGAGCCTGGGGGCCTCCCCATGGGGAACACTGAGTCCCGCGCCACGAGTCCCCCGACCGTCCCGGCGACAACGGCACCATTCGCGGCTTCGTCCCAGCCGTGGAGTGAGAGATCAATCCGTTTCCCCACAGAGGCAAGCCCCCTCCACGGGCGACCCGGCCGCCCGTCACGGCGGAGGCGGACGCCCGGCCACGGCGCCTCCATCCACTCTGCTCGGGGAAACCGCCCCGGCGCCGGGGCCGCCGGCCGCGCCCCATCGTCGCGGATCGTTTTCCGAGTGGCCTCGACATGCCCCGAGCGAGAAAGGGCCCTGCTCCACGCGGAACTGGGCGCTGACCAGGGCTGCCCAACGCCGGCCAATGCTCACGAGCGTTCTGCCCTAATCGATCCCGAGTTGCGCAGAACGCTCGTGAGAATTGGCCGGAAAAAGCCCGGCGAACACACTTCGGGCACCACAGGGCCGCAGGGCCCCCCCCCCGGGGCCCTGTCCGGGATCGCGTGTCGTCGCGTTCCGGCACCGCCAGGAGGAGCTGCGGTAGGCGTGTACCGGGGAGGCCGACGCCTCCCGCTCCTCAGCCTCCGGGGGTCCCCTCCCTGGCGCCGGCAGCTGGGGCCGGGCAGCCCCGAAAGCCGGGCCCGGAACAGGGCCTGCTTGCTCAGCCTTCCGTTGCCAGGGGCCTGAGCCTGGGGGCCTCCCCTTGGGGAACCCTGAGTCCCGCGCCACGAGTCCCCCGACCGTCCCGGCGACAACGGCACCATTCGCGGCTTCGTCCCAGCCGTGGAGTGAGAGATCAATCCGTTTCCCCACAGAGGCCAGCCCCCTCCACGGGCGCCCCGGCCGCCCGCCACGGCGGAGGCGGACGCCCGGCCACGGCGCCTCCATCCACTCTGCTCGGGGAAACCTCCCCGGCGCCGGGGCCGCCGGCCGCGCCCCATCGTCGCGGCTCGTTTTCCGGGAGGCCGCGACATGCCCCGAGCGAGAAAGGGCCCTGCTCCACGCGGAACTGGGCGCTGACCAGGGCTGCCCAACGCCGGCCAATTCTCACGAGCGTTCTGCCCAAATCGATCCCGATTTGGGCAGAACGCTCGTGAGAATTGGCCGGAAAAAGCCCGGCGAAAACACTTCGGGCACCACAGGGCCGCAGGGCCGCCCCCCCCGGGGCCCTGTCCGGGATCGCGTGTCGTCGCGTTCCGGCACCGCCAGGAGGAGCTGCGGGAGGCGTGCACCGGGGAGGCCGAAGCCTCCCGCTCCTCAGCCTCTGGGGGTCCCCTCCCTGGCGCCGGCAGCTGGGGCCGGGCAGCCCCGAAAGCCGGGCCCGGGCCCGGGCCTGTTTGCTCGGCCTTCCGTTGCCAGGGGCCTGAGCCTGGGGGCCTCCCCATGGGGAACACTGAGTCCCGCGCCACGAGTCCCCCGACCGTCCCGGCGACAACGGCACCATTCGCGGCTTCGTCCCAGCCGTGGAGTGAGAGATAAATCCGTTTCCCCACAGAGGCCAGCCCCCTCCACGGGCGCCCCGGCCGCCCGCCACGGCGGAGGCGGACGCCCGGCCACGGCGCCTCCATCCACTCTGCTCGGGGAAACCTCCCCGGCGCCGGGGCCGCCGGCCGCGCCCCATCGTCGCGGCTCGTTTTCCGGGTTGCCGCGACATGCCCCGAGCGAGAAAGGGCCCTGCTCCACGCGGAACTGGGCGCTGACCAGGGCTGCCCAACGCCGGCCAATTCTCACGAGCGTTCTGCCCAAATCGATCCCGATTTGGGCAGAACGCTCGTGAGAATTGGCCGGAAAAAAGCCCGGCGAACACACTTCGGGCACCACAGGGCCGCAGGGACCCCCCCCGGGGCCCTGTCCGCATTCGCGTGTCGTCGCGTTCCGGCACCGCCAGGAGGAGCTGCGGGAGGCGTGCACCGGGGAGGCCGACGCCTCCCGCTCCTCAGCCTCCGGGGGTCCCCTCCCTGGCGCTGGCAGCTGGGGCCGGGCAGCCCCGAAAGCCGGGCCCGGAACAGGGCCTGCTTGCTCAGCCTTCCGTTGCCAGGGGCCTGAGCCTGGGGGCCTCCCCTTGGGGAACCCTGAGTCCCGCGCAACGAGTCCCCCGACCGTCCCGGCGACAACGGCACCATTCGCGGCTTCGTCCCAGCCGTGGAGTGAGAGAACAATCCGTTTCCCCACAGAGGCCAGGCCCCTCCACGGGCGCCCCGGCCGCCCGCCACGGCGGAGGCGGACGCCCGGCCACGGCGCCTCCATCCACTCTGCTCGGGGAAACCTCCCCGGCGCCGGGGCCGCCGGCCGCGCCCCATCGTCGCGGCTCGTTTTCCGGGTGGCCGCGACATGCCCCGAGCGAGAAAGGGCCCTGCTCCACGCGGAACTGGGCGCTGACCAGGGATGCCCAACGCCGGCCAATTCTCACGAGCGTTCTGCCCAAATAGATCCTGATTTGGGCAGAACGCTCGTGAGAATTGGCCGGAAAAAGCCCGGCGAACACACTTCGGGCACCACAGGGCCGCAGGGCCGCCCCGCCGGGGCCCTGTCCGGGATCGCGTGTCGTCGCATTCCGGCACCGCCAGGAGGAGCTGCGGGAGGCGTGCACCGGGGAGGCCGACGCCTCCCGCTCCTCAGCCTCCAGGGGTCCCCTCCCTGGCGCCGGCAGCTGGGGCCGGGCAGCCCCGAAAGCCGGGCCCGGGCCCGGGCCTGCTTGCTCAGTCTTCCGTTGCCAGGGGCCTGAGCCTGGGGGCCTCCCCAAGGGGAACCCTGAGTCCCGCGCCACGAGTCCCCCGACCGTCCCGGCGACAACGGCACAATTCGGGGCTTCGTCCCAGCCGTTGAGTGAGAGATCATACCGTTTCCCCACAGAGGCCAGCCCCCTCCACGGGCGCCCCGGCCGCCGGCCACGGCGGAGGCGGACGCCCGGCCACGGCGCCTCCATCCACTCTGCTCGGGGAAACCTCCCCGGCGCCGGGGCCGCCGGCCGCGCCCCATCGTCGCGGCTCGTTTTCCGGGTGGCCGCGACATGCCCCGAGCGAGAAAGGGCCCTGATCCACGCGGAACTGGGCGCTGACCAGGGCTGCCCAACGCCGGCCAATTCTCACGAGCGTTCTGCCCAAATCGATCCCGATTTGGGCAGAACGCTCGTGAGAATTGGCCGGAAAAAGCCCGGCGAACACACTTCGGGCACCACAGGGACGCAGGGCCCCCCCCCCGGGGCCCTGTCCGGGATCGCGTGTCATCGCGTTCCGGCACCGCCAGGAGGAGCTGCGGGAGGCGTGTACCGGGGAGGCCGACGCCTCCCGCTCCTCAGGCTCCGGGGGTCCCCTCCCTGGCGCCGGCAGCTGGGGCTGGCAGCCCCGAAAGCCGGGCCCGGAACCGGGCCTGTTTGCTCAGTCTTCCGTTGCCAGGGGCCTGAGCCTGGGGGCCTCCCCAGGGGTAACCCTAAATCCCGCGACACGAGTCCCCCGACCGTCCCGGCGACAACGGCACCATTCGCGGCTTCGTCCCAGCCGTGGAGTGAGAGATCAATCCGTTTCCCCACAGAGGCCAGCCCCCTCCACGGGCGCCCCGGCCGCCCGCCACGGCGGAGGCGGACGCCCGGCCACGGCGCCTCCATCCACTCTGCTCGGGGAAACCTCCCCGGCGCCGGGGCCGCCGGCCGCGCCCCATCGTCGCGGCTCGTTTTCCGGGTGGCCGCGACATGCCCCGAGCGAGAAAGGGCCCTGCTCCACGCGGAACTGGGCGCTGACCAGGGCTGCCCAACGCCGGCCAATTCTCACGAGCGTTCTGCCCAAATCGATCCCGATTTGGGCAGAACGCTCGTGAGAATTGGCCGGAAAAAAGCCCGGCGAACACACTTCGGGCACCACAGGGCCGCAGGGACGCCCCCCCGGGGCCCTGTCCGGGATCGCGTGTCGTCGCGTTCCGGCACCGCCAGGAGGAGCTGCGGGAGGCGTGCACCGGGGAGGCCGAAGCCTCCCGCTCCTCAGCCTCCGGGGGTCCCCTCCCTGGCGCCGGAAGCTGGGGCCGGGCAGCCCCGAAAGCCGGGCCCGGAACCGGGCCTGCTTGCTCAGCCTTCCGTTGCCAGGGGCCTGAGCCTGGGGGCCTCCCCATGGGGAACACTGAGTCCCGCGCCACGAGTCCCCCGACCGTCCCGGAGACAACGGCACCATTCGCGGCTTCGTCCCAGCCGTGGAGTGAGAGAACAATCCGTTTCCCCACAGAGGCCAGCCCCCTCCACGGGCGCCCCGGCCGCCCGCCACGGCGGAGGCGGACGCCCGGCCACGGCGCCTCCATCCACTCTGCTCGGGGAAACCTCCCCGGCGCCGGGGCCGCCGGCCGCGCCCCATCGTCGCGGCTCGTTTTCCGGGTGGCCGCGACATGCCCCGAGCGAGAAAGGGCCCTGCTCCACGCGGAACTGGGCGCTGACCCGGGCTGCCCAACGCCGGCCAATTCTCACGAGCGTTCTGCCCAAATCGATCCCGATTTGGGCAGAACGCTCGTGAGAATTGGCCGGAAAAAGCCCGGCGAACACACTTCGGGCACCACAGGGCGGCAGGTCGCCCCCCCGGGGCCCTGTCCGGGATCGCGTGTCGTCGCGTTCCGGCACCGCCAGGAGGAGCTGCGGGAGGCGTGCACCGGGGAGGCCGACGCCTCCCGCTCCTCAGCCTCCGGGGGTCCCCTCCCTTGCGCCGGCAGCTAGGGCCGGGCAGCCCCGAAAGCCGGGCCCGGGCCCGGGCCTGCTTGCTCAGCCTTCCATTGCCAGGGGCCTGAGCCTGGGGGCCTCCCCATGGGGAACACTGAGTCCCGCGCCACGAGTCCCCCGACCGTCCCGGACACAACGGCACCATTCGCGGCTTCGTCCCAGCCGTGGAGTGAGAGAACAATCCGTTTCCCCACAGAGGCCAGGCCCCTCCACGGGCGCCCCGGCCGCCCGCCACGGCGGAGGCGGACGCCCGGCCACGGCGCCTCCATCCACTCTGCTCGGGGAAACCTCCCCGGCGCCGGGGCCGCCGGCCGCGCCCCATCGTCGCGGCTCGTTTTCCGGGTGGCCGCGACATGCCCCGAGCGAGAAAGGGCCCTGCTCCACGCGGAACTGGGCGCTGACCAGGGCTGCCCAACGCCGGCCAATTCTCACGAGCGTTCTGCCCAAATAGATCCTGATTTGGGCAGAACGCTCGTGAGAATTGGCCGGAAAAAGCCCGGCGAACACACTTCGGGCACCACAGGGCCGCAGGGCCGCCCCGCCGGGGCCCTGTCCGGGATCGCGTGTCGTCGCATTCCGGCACCGCCAGGAGGAGCTGCGGGAGGCGTGCACCGGGGAGGCCGACGCCTCCCGCTCCTCAGCCTCCAGGGGTCCCCTCCCTGGCGCCGGCAGCTGGGGCCGGGCAGCCCCGAAAGCCGGGCCCGGTCCCGGGCCTGCTTGCTCAGTCTTCCGTTGCCAGGGGCCTGAGCCTGGGGGCCTCCCCAAGGGGAACCCTGAGTCCCGCGCCACGAGTCCCCCGACCGTCCCGGCGACAACGGCACAATTCGGGGCTTCGTCCCAGCCGTTGAGTGAGAGATCATACCGTTTCCCCACAGAGGCCAGCCCCCTCCACGGGCGCCCCGGCCGCCCGCCACGGCGGAGGCGGACGCCCGGCCACGGCGCCTCCATCCACTCTGCTCGGGGAAACCTCCCCGGCGCCGGGGCCGCCGGCCGCGCCCCATCGTCGCGGCTCGTTTTCCGGGAGGCCGCGACATGCCCCGAGCGAGAAAGGGCCCTGCTCCACGCGGAACTGGGCGCTGACCAGGGCTGCCCAACGCCGGCCAATTCTCACGAGCGTTCTGCCCAAATCGATCCCGATTTGGGAAGAACGCTCGTGAGAATTGGCCGGAAAAAGCCCGGCGAAAACACTTCGGGCACCACAGGGCCGCAGGGCCGCCCCCCCGGGGCCCTGTCCGGGATCGCGTGTCGTCGCGTTCCGGCACCGCCAGGAGGAGCTGCGGGAGGCGTGCACCGGGGAGGCCGAAGCCTCCCGCTCCTCAGCCTCTGGGGGTCCCCTCCCTGGCGCCGGCAGCTGGGGCCGGGCAGCCCCGAAAGCCGGGCCCGGAACCGGGCCTGCTTGCTCAGCCTTTCGTTGCCAGGGGCCTGAGCCTTGGGGCCTCCCCATGGGGAACCCTGAGTCCCGCGCCACGAGTTCCCCGACCGTCCCGGAGACAACGGCACCATTCGCGGCTTCGTCCCAGCCGTGGTGTGAGAGAACAATCCGTTTCCCCACAGAGGCCAGCCCCCTCCACGGGCGCCCCGGCCGCCCGCCACGGCGGAGGCGGACGCCCGGCCACGGCGCCTCCATCCACTCTGCTCGGGGAAACCTCCCCGGCGCCGGGGCCGCCGGCCGCGCCCCATCGTCGCGGCTCGTTTTCCGGGTGGCCGCGACATGCCCCGAGCGAGAAAGGGCCCTGCTCCACGCGGAACTGGACGCTGACCAGGGCTGCCCAACGCCGGCCAATTCTCACGAGCGTTCTGCCCAAATCGATCCCGATTTAGGCAGAACGCTCGTGAGAATTGGCCGGAAAAAGCCCTGCGAACACACTTCGGGCACCACAGGGCCGCAGGGCCGCCCCCCCGGGGCCCTGTCCGGGATCGCGTGTCGTCGCGTTCCGGCACCGCCAGGAGGAGCTGCGGGAGGCGTGCACCGGGGAGGCCGACGCCTCTCGCTCCTCAGCCTCCGGGGGTCCCCTCCCTGGCGCCGGCAGCTGGGGCCGGGCAGCCCCGAAAGCCGGGCCCGGGCCCGGGCCTCTTTGCTCGGCCTTCCGTTGCCAGGGGCCTGAGCCTGGGGGCCTCCCCATGGGGAACACTGAGTCCCGCGCCACGAGTCCCCCGACCGTCCCGGCGACAACGGCACCATTCGCGGCTTCGTCCCAGCCGTGGAGTGAGAGATAAATCCGTTTCCCCACAGAGGCCAGCCCCCTCCACGGGCGCCCCGGCCGCCCGCCACGGCGGAGGCGGACGCCCGGCCACGGCGCCTCCATCCACTCTGCTCGGGGAAACCTCCCCGGCGCCGGGGCCGCCGGCCGCGCCCCATCGTCGCGGCTCGTTTTCCCGGGTGGCCGCGACATGCCCCGAGCGAGAAAGGGCCCTGCTCCACGCGGAACTGGGCGCTGACCAGGGCTGCCCAACGCCGGCCAATTCTCACGAGCGTTCTGCCCAAATCGATCCCGATTTGGGCAGAACGCTCGTGAGAATTGGCCGGAAAAAGCCCGGCGAACACACTTCGGGCACCACAGGGCCGCAGGGACCCCCCCCGGGGCCCTGTCCGCATTCGCGTGTCGTCGCGTTCCGGCACCGCCAGGAGGAGCTGCGGGAGGCGTGCACCGGGGAGGCCGACGCCTCCCGCTCCTCAGCCTCCGGGGGTCCCCTCCCTGGCGCCGGCAGCTGGGGCCGGGCAGCCCCGAAAGCCGGGCCCGGGCCCGGTCCTGTTTGCTCGGCCTTCCGTTGCCAGGGGCCTGAGCCTGGGGGCCTCCCCATGGGGAACACTGAGTCCCGCGCCACGAGTCCCCCGACCGTCCCGGCGACAACGGCACCATTCGCGGCTTCGTCCCAGCCGTGGAGTGAGAGATCAATCCGTTTCCCCACAGAGGCAAGCCCCCTCCACGGGCGACCCGGCCGCCCGTCACGGCGGAGGCGGACGCCCGGCCACGGCGCCTCCATCCACTCTGCTCGGGGAAACCGCCCCGGCGCCGGGGCCGCCGGCCGCGCCCCATCGTCGCGGATCGTTTTCCGAGTGGCCTCGACATGCCCCGAGCGAGAAAGGGCCCTGCTCCACGCGGAACTGGGCGCTGACCAGGGCTGCCCAACGCCGGCCAATGCTCACGAGCGTTCTGCCCTAATCGATCCCGAGTTGCGCAGAACGCTCGTGAGAATTGGCCGGAAAAAGCCCGGCGAACACACTTCGGGCACCACAGGGCCGCAGGGCCCCCCCCCCGGGGCCCTGTCCGGGATCGCGTGTCGTCGCGTTCCGGCACCGCCAGGAGGAGCTGCGGTAGGCGTGTACCGGGGAGGCCGACGCCTCCCGCTCCTCAGCCTCCGGGGGTCCCCTCCCTGGCGCCGGCAGCTGGGGCCGGGCAGCCCCGAAAGCCGGGCCCGGAACAGGGCCTGCTTGCTCAGCCTTCCGTTGCCAGGGGCCTGAGCCTGGGGGCCTCCCCTTGGGGAACCCTGAGTCCCGCGCCACGAGTCCCCCGACCGTCCCGGCGACAACGGCACCATTCGCGGCTTCGTCCCAGCCGTGGAGTGAGAGATCAATCCGTTTCCCCACAGAGGCCAGCCCCCTCCACGGGCGCCCCGGCCGCCCGCCACGGCGGAGGCGGACGCCCGGCCACGGCGCCTCCATCCACTCTGCTCGGGGAAACCTCCCCGGCGCCGGGGCCGCCGGCCGCGCCCCATCGTCGCGGCTCGTTTTCCGGGAGGCCGCGACATGCCCCGAGCGAGAAAGGGCCCTGCTCCACGCGGAACTGGGCGCTGACCAGGGCTGCCCAACGCCGGCCAATTCTCACGAGCGTTCTGCCCAAATCGATCCCGATTTGGGCAGAACGCTCGTGAGAATTGGCCGGAAAAAGCCCGGCGAAAACACTTCGGGCACCACAGGGCCGCAGGGCCGCCCCCCCGGGGCCCTGTCCGGGATCGCGTGTCGTCGCGTTCCGGCACCGCCAGGAGGAGCTGCGGGAGGCGTGCACCGGGGAGGCCGAAGCCTCCCGCTCCTCAGCCTCTGGGGGTCCCCTCCCTGGCGCCGGCAGCTGGGGCCGGGCAGCCCCGAAAGCCGGGCCCGGGCCCGGGCCTGTTTGCTCGGCCTTCCGTTGCCAGGGGCCTGAGCCTGGGGGCCTCCCCATGGGGAACACTGAGTCCCGCGCCACGAGTCCCCCGACCGTCCCGGCGACAACGGCACCATTCGCGGCTTCGTCCCAGCCGTGGAGTGAGAGATAAATCCGTTTCCCCACAGAGGCCAGCCCCCTCCACGGGCGCCCCGGCCGCCCGCCACGGCGGAGGCGGACGCCCGGCCACGGCGCCTCCATCCACTCTGCTCGGGGAAACCTCCCCGGCGCCGGGGCCGCCGGCCGCGCCCCATCGTCGCGGCTCGTTTTCCGGGTTGCCGCGACATGCCCCGAGCGAGAAAGGGCCCTGCTCCACGCGGAACTGGGCGCTGACCAGGGCTGCCCAACGCCGGCCAATTCTCACGAGCGTTCTGCCCAAATCGATCCCGATTTGGGCAGAACGCTCGTGAGAATTGGCCGGAAAAAGCCCGGCGAACACACTTCGGGCACCACAGGGCCGCAGGGACCCCCCCCGGGGCCCTGTCCGCATTCGCGTGTCGTCGCGTTCCGGCACCGCCAGGAGGAGCTGCGGGAGGCGTGCACCGGGGAGGCCGACGCCTCCCGCTCCTCAGCCTCCGGGGGTCCCCTCCCTGGCGCTGGCAGCTGGGGCCGGGCAGCCCCGAAAGCCGGGCCCGGAACAGGGCCTGCTTGCTCAGCCTTCCGTTGCCAGGGGCCTGAGCCTGGGGGCCTCCCCTTGGGGAACCCTGAGTCCCGCGCAACGAGTCCCCCGACCGTCCCGGCGACAACGGCACCATTCGCGGCTTCGTCCCAGCCGTGGAGTGAGAGAACAATCCGTTTCCCCACAGAGGCCAGGCCCCTCCACGGGCGCCCCGGCCGCCCGCCACGGCGGAGGCGGACGCCCGGCCACGGCGCCTCCATCCACTCTGCTCGGGGAAACCTCCCCGGCGCCGGGGCCGCCGGCCGCGCCCCATCGTCGCGGCTCGTTTTCCGGGTGGCCGCGACATGCCCCGAGCGAGAAAGGGCCCTGCTCCACGCGGAACTGGGCGCTGACCAGGGATGCCCAACGCCGGCCAATTCTCACGAGCGTTCTGCCCAAATAGATCCTGATTTGGGCAGAACGCTCGTGAGAATTGGCCGGAAAAAGCCCGGCGAACACACTTCGGGCACCACAGGGCCGCAGGGCCGCCCCGCCGGGGCCCTGTCCGGGATCGCGTGTCGTCGCATTCCGGCACCGCCAGGAGGAGCTGCGGGAGGCGTGCACCGGGGAGGCCGACGCCTCCCGCTCCTCAGCCTCCAGGGGTCCCCTCCCTGGCGCCGGCAGCTGGGGCCGGGCAGCCCCGAAAGCCGGGCCCGGGCCCGGGCCTGCTTGCTCAGTCTTCCGTTGCCAGGGGCCTGAGCCTGGGGGCCTCCCCAAGGGGAACCCTGAGTCCCGCGCCACGAGTCCCCCGACCGTCCCGGCGACAACGGCACAATTCGGGGCTTCGTCCCAGCCGTTGAGTGAGAGATCATACCGTTTCCCCACAGAGGCCAGCCCCCTCCACGGGCGCCCCGGCCGCCGGCCACGGCGGAGGCGGACGCCCGGCCACGGCGCCTCCATCCACTCTGCTCGGGGAAACCTCCCCGGCGCCGGGGCCGCCGGCCGCGCCCCATCGTCGCGGCTCGTTTTCCGGGTGGCCGCGACATGCCCCGAGCGAGAAAGGGCCCTGATCCACGCGGAACTGGGCGCTGACCAGGGCTGCCCAACGCCGGCCAATTCTCACGAGCGTTCTGCCCAAATCGATCCCGATTTGGGCAGAACGCTCGTGAGAATTGGCCGGAAAAAGCCCGGCGAACACACTTCGGGCACCACAGGGACGCAGGGCCCCCCCCCCCGGGGCCCTGTCCGGGATCGCGTGTCATCGCGTTCCGGCACCGCCAGGAGGAGCTGCGGGAGGCGTGTACCGGGGAGGCCGACGCCTCCCGCTCCTCAGGCTCCGGGGTCCCCTCCCTGGCGCCGGCAGCTGGGGCTGGCAGCCCCGAAAGCCGGGCCCGGAACCGGGCCTGTTTGCTCAGTCTTCCGTTGCCAGGGGCCTGAGCCTGGGGGCCTCCCCAGGGGTAACCCTAAATCCCGCGACACGAGTCCCCCGACCGTCCCGGCGACAACGGCACCATTCGCGGCTTCGTCCCAGCCGTGGAGTGAGAGATCAATCCGTTTCCCCACAGAGGCCAGCCCCCTCCACGGGCGCCCCGGCCGCCCGCCACGGCGGAGGCGGACGCCCGGCCACGGCGCCTCCATCCACTCTGCTCGGGGAAACCTCCCCGGCGCCGGGGCCGCCGGCCGCGCCCCATCGTCGCGGCTCGTTTTCCGGGTGGCCGCGACATGCCCCGAGCGAGAAAGGGCCCTGCTCCACGCGGAACTGGGCGCTGACCAGGGCTGCCCAACGCCGGCCAATTCTCACGAGCGTTCTGCCCAAATCGATCCCGATTTGGGCAGAACGCTCGTGAGAATTGGCCGGAAAAAGCCCGGCGAACACACTTCGGGCACCACAGGGCCGCAGGGACGCCCCCCCGGGGCCCTGTCCGGGATCGCGTGTCGTCGCGTTCCGGCACCGCCAGGAGGAGCTGCGGGAGGCGTGCACCGGGGAGGCCGAAGCCTCCCGCTCCTCAGCCTCCGGGGGTCCCCTCCCTGGCGCCGGAAGCTGGGGCCGGGCAGCCCCGAAAGCCGGGCCCGGAACCGGGCCTGCTTGCTCAGCCTTCCGTTGCCAGGGGCCTGAGCCTGGGGGCCTCCCCATGGGGAACACTGAGTCCCGCGCCACGAGTCCCCCGACCGTCCCGGAGACAACGGCACCATTCGCGGCTTCGTCCCAGCCGTGGAGTGAGAGAACAATCCGTTTCCCCACAGAGGCCAGCCCCCTCCACGGGCGCCCCGGCCGCCCGCCACGGCGGAGGCGGACGCCCGGCCACGGCGCCTCCATCCACTCTGCTCGGGGAAACCTCCCCGGCGCCGGGGCCGCCGGCCGCGCCCCATCGTCGCGGCTCGTTTTCCGGGTGGCCGCGACATGCCCCGAGCGAGAAAGGGCCCTGCTCCACGCGGAACTGGGCGCTGACCCGGGCTGCCCAACGCCGGCCAATTCTCACGAGCGTTCTGCCCAAATCGATCCCGATTTGGGCAGAACGCTCGTGAGAATTGGCCGGAAAAAGCCCGGCGAACACACTTCGGGCACCACAGGGCGGCAGGTCGCCCCCCCGGGGCCCTGTCCGGGATCGCGTGTCGTCGCGTTCCGGCACCGCCAGGAGGAGCTGCGGGAGGCGTGCACCGGGGAGGCCGACGCCTCCCGCTCCTCAGCCTCCGGGGGTCCCCTCCCTTGCGCCGGCAGCTAGGGCCGGGCAGCCCCGAAAGCCGGGCCCGGGCCCGGGCCTGCTTGCTCAGCCTTCCATTGCCAGGGGCCTGAGCCTGGGGGCCTCCCCATGGGGAACACTGAGTCCCGCGCCACGAGTCCCCCGACCGTCCCGGACACAACGGCACCATTCGCGGCTTCGTCCCAGCCGTGGAGTGAGAGAACAATCCGTTTCCCCACAGAGGCCAGGCCCCTCCACGGGCGCCCCGGCCGCCCGCCACGGCGGAGGCGGACGCCCGGCCACGGCGCCTCCATCCACTCTGCTCGGGGAAACCTCCCCGGCGCCGGGGCCGCCGGCCGCGCCCCATCGTCGCGGCTCGTTTTCCGGGTGGCCGCGACATGCCCCGAGCGAGAAAGGGCCCTGCTCCACGCGGAACTGGGCGCTGACCAGGGCTGCCCAACGCCGGCCAATTCTCACGAGCGTTCTGCCCAAATAGATCCTGATTTGGGCAGAACGCTCGTGAGAATTGGCCGGAAAAAGCCCGGCGAACACACTTCGGGCACCACAGGGCCGCAGGGCCGCCCCGCCGGGGCCCTGTCCGGGATCGCGTGTCGTCGCATTCCGGCACCGCCAGGAGGAGCTGCGGGAGGCGTGCACCGGGGAGGCCGACGCCTCCCGCTCCTCAGCCTCCAGGGGTCCCCTCCCTGGCGCCGGCAGCTGGGGCCGGGCAGCCCCGAAAGCCGGGCCCGGTCCCGGGCCTGCTTGCTCAGTCTTCCGTTGCCAGGGGCCTGAGCCTGGGGGCCTCCCCAAGGGGAACCCTGAGTCCCGCGCCACGAGTCCCCCGACCGTCCCGGCGACAACGGCACAATTCGGGGCTTCGTCCCAGCCGTTGAGTGAGAGATCATACCGTTTCCCCACAGAGGCCAGCCCCCTCCACGGGCGCCCCGGCCGCCCGCCACGGCGGAGGCGGACGCCCGGCCACGGCGCCTCCATCCACTCTGCTCGGGGGAAACCTCCCCGGCGCCGGGGCCGCCGGCCGCGCCCCATCGTCGCGGCTCGTTTTCCGGGTGGCCGCGACATGCCCCGAGCGAGAAAGGGCCCTGATCCACGCGGAACTGGGCGCTGACCAGGGCTGCCCAACGCCGGCCAATTCTCACGAGCGTTCTGCCCA
Organism: Meles meles; assembly: GCF_922984935.1. Classification (NCBI taxonomy): domain Eukaryota; kingdom Metazoa; phylum Chordata; class Mammalia; order Carnivora; family Mustelidae; genus Meles; species Meles meles. The sequence continues at coordinate 29,807 of NW_025721344.1, forward strand.
AATCGATCCCGATTTGGGCAGAACGCTCGTGAGAATTGGCCGGAAAAAGCCCGGCGAACACACTTCGGGCACCACAGGGACGCAGGGCCCCCCCCCCGGGGCCCTGTCCGGGATCGCGTGTCATCGCGTTCCGGCACCGCCAGGAGGAGCTGCGGGAGGCGTGTACCGGGGAGGCCGACGCCTCCCGCACCTCAGGCTCCGGGGTCCCCTCCCTGGCGCCGGCAGCTGGGGCTGGCAGCCCCGAAAGCCGGGCCCGGAACCGGGCCTGTTTGCTCAGTCTTCCGTTGCCAGGGGCCTGAGCCTGGGGGCCTCCCCATGGGGAACCCTAAATCCCGCGACACGAGTCCCCCGACCGTCCCGGCGACAACGGCACCATTCGCGGCTTCGTCCCAGCCGTGGAGTGAGAGATCAATCCGTTTCCCCACAGAGGCCAGCCCCCTCCACGGGCGCCCCGGCCGCCCACCACGGCGGAGGCGGACGCCCGGCCACGGCGCCTCCATCCACTCTGCTCGGGGAAACCTCCCCGGCGCCGGGGCCGCCGGCCGCGCCCCATCGTCGCGGCTCGTTTTCCCGGGTGGCCACGACATGCCCCGAGCGAGAAAGGGCCCTGCTCCACGCGGAACTGGGCGCTGACCAGGGCTGCCCAACGCCGGCCAATTCTCACGAGCGTTCTGCCCAAATCGATCCGGATTTGGGCAGAACGCTCGTGAGAATTGGCCGGAAAAACCCCGGCGAACACACTTCGGGCACCACAGGGCCGCAGGGCCGCCCCCCCGGGGCCCTGTCCGGATTCGCGTGTCGTCGCGTTCCGGCACCGCCAGGAGGAGCTGCGGGAGGCGTGCACAGGGGAGGCCAACGCCTCCCACTCCTCAGCCTCCGGGGGTCCCCTCCCTGGCGCTGGAAGCTGGGGCCGGGCAGCCCCGAAAGCCGGGCCCGGAACCGGGCCTGCTTGCTCAGCCTTCCGTTGCCAGGGGCCTGAGCCTGGGGGCCTCCCCTTGGGGAACACTGAGTCCCGCGCCACGAGTCCCCCGACCGTCCCGGCGACAACGGCACCATTCGCGGCTTCGTCCCAGCCGTGGAGTGAGAGATCAATCCGTTTCCCCACAGAGGCCAGCCCCCTCCACTGGCGCCCCGGCCGCCCGCCACGGCGGAGGCGGACGCCGGGCCACGGCGCCTCCATCCACTCTGCTCGGGGAAACCTCCCCGGCGCCGGGGCCGCCGGCCGCGCCCCATCGTCGCGGATCGTTTTCCGGGTGGCCGCGACATGCCCCGAGCGAGAAAGGGCCCTGCTCCACGCGGAACTGGGCGCTGACCAGGGCTGCCCAACGCCGGCCAATGCTCACGAGCGTTCTGCCCAAATCGATCCCGAGTTGCGCAGAACGCTCGTGAGAATTGGCCGGAAAAAGCCCGGCGAACACACTTCGGGCACCACAGGGCCGCAGGGCCCCCCCCCCGGGGCCCTGTCCGGGATCGCGTGTCGTCGCGTTCCGGCACCGCCAGGAGGAGCTGCGGGAGGCGTGTACCGGGGAGGCCGACGCCTCCCGATCCTCAGCCTCCGGGGGTCCCCTCCCTGGCGCCGGCAGCTGGGGCCGGGCAGCCCCGAAAGCCGGGCCCGGAACAGGGCCTGCTTGCTCAGCCTTCCGTTGCCAGGGGCCTGAGCCTGGGGGCCTCCCCTTGGGGAACCCTGAGTCCCGCGCCACGAGTCCCCCGACCGTCCCGGCGACAACGGCACCATTCGCGGCTTCGTCCCAGCCGTGGAGTGAGAGATCAATCCGTTTCCCCACAGAGGCCAGCCCCCTCCACGGGCGCCCCGGCCGCCCGCCACGGCGGAGGCGGACGCCCGGCCACGGCGCCTCCATCCACTCTGCTCGGGGAAACCTCCCCGGCGCCGGGGCCGCCGGCCGCGCCCCATCGTCGCGGCTCGTTTTCCGGGTGGCCGCGACATGCCCCGAGCGAGAAAGGGCCCTGCTCCACGCGGAACTGGGCGCTGACCAAGGCTGCCCAACGCCGGCCAATTCTCACGAGCGTTCTGCCCAAATCGATCCCGATTTGGGCAGAACGCTCGTGAGAATTGGCCGGAAAAAGCCCGGCGAAAACACTTCGGGCACCACAGGGCCGCAGGGCCGCCCCCCCGGGGCCCTGTCCGGGATCGCGTGTCGTCGCGTTCCGGCACCGCCAGGAGGAGCTGCGGGAGGCGTGCACCGGGGAGGCCGAAGCCTCCCGCTCCTCAGCCTCCGGGGGTCCCCTCCCTGGCGCCGGCAGCTGGGGCCGGGCAGCCCCGAAAGCTGGGCCCGGAACCGGGCCTGCTTGCTCAGCCTTCCGTTGCCAGGGGCCTGAGCCTGGGGGCCTCCCCATGGGGAACCCTGAGTCCCGCGCCACGAGTCCCCCGACCGTCCCGGAGACAATGGCACCATTCGCGGCTTCGTCCCAGCCGTGGTGTGAGAGAACAATCCGTTTCCCCACAGAGGCCAGCCCCGTCCACGGGCGCCCCGGCCGCCCGCCACGGCGGAGGCGGACGCCCGGCCACGGCGCCTCCATCCACTCTGCACGGGGAAACCTCCCCGGCGCCGGGGCCGCCGGCGGCGCCCCATCGTCGCGGCTCGTTTTCCGGGTGGCCGCGACACGCCCCGAGTGAGAAAGGGCCCTGCTCCACGCGGAACTGGGCGCTGACCAGGGCTGCCCAACGCCGGCCAATTCTCACGAGCGTTCTGCCCAAATCGATCCCGATTTGGGCAGAACGCTCGTGAGAATTGGCCGGAAAAAGCCCGGCGAACACACTTCGGGCACGACAGGGCCGCAGGGCCGCCCCCCCGGGGCCCTGTCCGGGATCGCGTGTCGTCGCGTTCCGGCACCGCCAGGAGGAGCTGCGGGAGGCGTGCACCGGGGAGGCCGACGCCTCCCGCTCCTCAGCCTCCGGGGGTCCCCTCCCTGGCGCCGGCAGCTGGGGCCGGGCAGCCCCGAAAGCCGGGCCCGGGCCCGGGCCTGTTTGCTCGGCCTTCCGTTGCCAGGGGCCTGAGCCTGGGGGCCTCCCCATGGGGAACACTGAGTCCCGCGCCACGAGTCCCCCGACCGTCCCGGCGACAACGGCACCATTCGCGGCTTCGTCCCAGCCGTGGAGTGAGAGATCAAACCGTTTCCCCACAGAGGCCAGCCCCCTCCACGGGCGCCCCGGCCGCCCGCCACGGCGGAGGCGGACACCCGGCCACGGCGCCTCCATCCACTCTGCTCGGGGAAACCTCCCCGGCGCCGGGGCCGCCGGCCGCGCCCCATCGTCGCGGCTCGTTTCCGGGTGGCCGCGACATGCCCCGAGCGAGAAAGGGCCCTGCTCCACGTGGAACTGGGCGCTGACCAGGGCTGCCCAACGCCGGCCAATTCTCACGAGCGTTCTGCCCAAATCGATCCCGATTTGGGCAGAACGCTCGTGAGAATTGGCCGGAAAAAGCCCGGCGAACACACTTCGGGCACCACAGGGCCGCAGGGACCCCCCCCGGGGCCCTGTCCGCATTCGCGTGTCGTCGCGTTCCGGCACCGCCAGGAGGAGCTGCGGGAGGCGTGCACCGGGGAGGCCGACGCCTCCCGCTCCTCAGCCTCCGGGGGTCCCCTCCCTGGCGCTGGCAGCTGGGGCCGGGCAGCCCCGATAACCGGGCCCGGAACCGGGCCTGCTTGCTCAGCCTTCCGTTGCCAGGGGCCTGATCCTGGGGGCCTTCCCATGGGGAAACCTGAGTCCCGCGCCACGAGTCCCCCGACCGTCCCGGAGACAACGGCACCATTCGCGGCTTCGTCCCAGCCGTGGAGTGAGAGAACAATACGTTTTCCCACAGAGGCCAGCCCCATCCACGGGCGCCCCGGCCGCCCGCCACGGCGGAATCGGACGCCCGGCCACGGCGCCTCCATCCACTCTGCTCGGGGAAACCTCCCCGGCGCCGGGGCCGCCGGCCGCGCCCCATCGTCGCGGCTCGTTTTCCGGGTGGCCGCGACATGCCCCGAGCGAGAAAGGGCCCTGCTCCACGCGGAACTGGGCGCTGACCAGGGCTGCCCAACGCCGGCCAATTCTCACGAGCGTTCTGCCCAAATCGATCCCGATTTGGGCAGAACGCTCGTGAGAATTGGCCGGAAAAAGCCCGGCGAACACACTTCGGGCACGACAGGGCCGCAGGGCCGCCCCCCCGGGGCCCTGTCCGGGATCGCGTGTCGTCGCGTTCCGGCACCGCCAGGAGGAGCTGCGGGAGGCGTGCACCGGGGAGGCCGACGCCTCCCGCTCCTCAGCCTCCGGGGGTCCCCTCCCTGGCGCCGGCAGCTGGGGCCGGGCAGCCCCGAAAGCCGGGCCCGGGCCCGGGCCTGTTTGCTCGGCCTTCCGTTGCCAGGGGCCTGAGCCTGGGGGCCTCCCCATGGGGAACACTGAGTCCCGCGCCACGAGTCCCCCGACCGTCCCGGCGACAACGGCACCATTCGCGGCTTCGTCCCAGCCGTGGAGTGAGAGATCAAACCGTTTCCCCACAGAGGCCAGCCCCCTCCACGGGCGCCCCGGCCGCCCGCCACGGCGGAGGCGGACACCCGGCCACGGCGCCTCCATCCACTCTGCTCGGGGAAACCTCCCCGGCGCCGGGGCCGCCGGCCGCGCCCCATCGTCGCGGCTCGTTTCCGGGTGGCCGCGACATGCCCCGAGCGAGAAAGGGCCCTGCTCCACGTGGAACTGGGCGCTGACCAGGGCTGCCCAACGCCGGCCAATTCTCACGAGCGTTCTGCCCAAATCGATCCCGATTTGGGCAGAACGCTCGTGAGAATTGGCCGGAAAAAGCCCGGCGAACACACTTCGGGCACCACAGGGCCGCAGGGACCCCCCCCGGGGCCCTGTCCGCATTCGCGTGTCGTCGCGTTCCGGCACCGCCAGGAGGAGCTGCGGGAGGCGTGCACCGGGGAGGCCGACGCCTCCCGCTCCTCAGCCTCCGGGGGTCCCCTCCCTGGCGCTGGCAGCTGGGGCCGGGCAGCCCCGATAACCGGGCCCGGAACCGGGCCTGCTTGCTCAGCCTTCCGTTGCCAGGGGCCTGATCCTGGGGGCCTTCCCATGGGGAAACCTGAGTCCCGCGCCACGAGTCCCCCGACCGTCCCGGAGACAACGGCACCATTCGCGGCTTCGTCCCAGCCGTGGAGTGAGAGAACAATACGTTTTCCCACAGAGGCCAGCCCCATCCACGGGCGCCCCGGCCGCCCGCCACGGCGGAATCGGACGCCCGGCCACGGCGCCTCCATCCACTCTGCTCGGGGAAACCTCCCCGGCGCCGGGGCCGCCGGCCGCGCCCCATCGTCGCGGCTCGTTTTCCGGGTGGCCGCGACATGCCCCGAGCGAGAAAGGGCCCTGCTCCACGCGGAACTGGGCGCTGACCAGGGCTGCCCAACGCCGGCCAATTCTCACGAGCGTTCTGCCCAAATCGATCCCGATTTGGGCAGAACGCTCGTGAGAATTGGCCGGAAAAAGCCCGGCGAACACACTTCGGGCACGACAGGGCCGCAGGGCCGCCCCCCCGGGGCCCTGTCCGGGATCGCGTGTCGTCGCGTTCCGGCACCGCCAGGAGGAGCTGCGGGAGGCGTGCACCGGGGAGGCCGACGCCTCCCGCTCCTCAGCCTCCGGGGGTCCCCTCCCTGGCGCCGGCAGCTGGGGCCGGGCAGCCCCGAAAGCCGGGCCCGGGCCCGGGCCTGTTTGCTCGGCCTTCCGTTGCCAGGGGCCTGAGCCTGGGGGCCTCCCCATGGGGAACACTGAGTCCCGCGCCACGAGTCCCCCGACCGTCCCGGCGACAACGGCACCATTCGCGGCTTCGTCCCAGCCGTGGAGTGAGAGATCAAACCGTTTCCCCACAGAGGCCAGCCCCCTCCACGGGCGCCCCGGCCGCCCGCCACGGCGGAGGCGGACACCCGGCCACGGCGCCTCCATCCACTCTGCTCGGGGAAACCTCCCCGGCGCCGGGGCCGCCGGCCGCGCCCCATCGTCGCGGCTCGTTTCCGGGTGGCCGCGACATGCCCCGAGCGAGAAAGGGCCCTGCTCCACGTGGAACTGGGCGCTGACCAGGGCTGCCCAACGCCGGCCAATTCTCACGAGCGTTCTGCCCAAATCGATCCCGATTTGGGCAGAACGCTCGTGAGAATTGGCCGGAAAAAGCCCGGCGAACACACTTCGGGCACCACAGGGCCGCAGGGACCCCCCCCGGGGCCCTGTCCGCATTCGCGTGTCGTCGCGTTCCGGCACCGCCAGGAGGAGCTGCGGGAGGCGTGCACCGGGGAGGCCGACGCCTCCCGCTCCTCAGCCTCCGGGGGTCCCCTCCCTGGCGCTGGCAGCTGGGGCCGGGCAGCCCCGATAACCGGGCCCGGAACCGGGCCTGCTTGCTCAGCCTTCCGTTGCCAGGGGCCTGATCCTGGGGGCCTTCCCATGGGGAAACCTGAGTCCCGCGCCACGAGTCCCCCGACCGTCCCGGAGACAACGGCACCATTCGCGGCTTCGTCCCAGCCGTGGAGTGAGAGAACAATACGTTTTCCCACAGAGGCCAGCCCCATCCACGGGCGCCCCGGCCGCCCGCCACGGCGGAATCGGACGCCCGGCCACGGCGCCTCCATCCACTCTGCTCGGGGAAACCTCCCCGGCGCCGGGGCCGCCGGCCGCGCCCCATCGTCGCGGCTCGTTTTCCGGGTGGCCGCGACATGCCCCGAGCGAGAAAGGGCCCTGCTCCACGCGGAACTGGGCGCTGACCAGGGCTGCCCAACGCCGGCCAATTCTCACGAGCGTTCTGCCCAAATCGATCCCGATTTGGGTAGAACGCTCGTGAGAATTGGCCGGAAAAAGCCCTGCGAACACACTTCGGGCACCACAGGGCCGCAGGGCCGCCCCCCCGGGGCCCTGTCCGGGATCGCGTGTCGTCTCGTTCCGGCACCGCCAGGAGGAGCTGCGGGAGGCGTGCACCGGGGAGGCCGACGCCTCCCGCTCCTCAGCCTCCGGGGGTCCCCTCCCTGGCGCCGGCAGCTGGGGCCGGGCAGCCCCGAAAGCCGTGCCCGGGCCCGGGACTGTTTGCTCAGCCTTCCGTTGCCAGGGGCCTGAGCCTGGGGGCCTCCCCATGGGGAACACTGAGTCCCGCGCCACGAGTCCCCCGACCGTCCCGGCGACAACGGCACCATTCGCGGCTTCGTCCCAGCCGTGGAGTGAGAGATCAATCCGTTTCCCCACAGAGGCCAGCCCCCTCCACGGGCGCCCCGGCCGCCCGCCACGGCGGAGGCGGACGCCCGGCCACGGCGCCTCCATCCACTCTGCTCGGGGAAACCTCCCCGGCGCCGGGGCCGCCGGCCGCGCCCCATCGTCGCGGCTCATTTTCCGGGTGGCCGCGACATGCCCTGAGCGAGAAAGGGCCCTGCTCCACGCGGAACTGGGCGCTGACCAGGGCTGCCCAACGCCGGCCAATTCTCACGAGCGTTCTGCCCAAATCGATCCCGATTTGGGCAGAACGCTCGTGAGAATTGGCCAGAAATTGCCCGGCGAATACACTTCGGGCACCACAGGGCCGCAGGGCCGCCCCCCCGGGGCCCTGTCCGGGATCGCGTGTCGTCGCGTTCCGGCACCGCCAGGAGGAGCTGCGGGAGGCGTGCACCGGGGAGGCCGAAGCCTCCCGCTCCTCAGCCTCAGGGGGTCCCCTCCCTGGCGCCGGCAGCTGGGGCCGGGCAGCCCCGAAAGCCGGGCCCGGAACCGGGCCTGCTTGCTCAGCCTTCCGTTGCCAGGGGCCTGAGCCTGGGGGCCTCCCCATGGGGAACCCTGAGTCCCGCGCCACGAGTCCCCCGACCGTCCCGGAGACAACGGCACCATTCGCGGCTTCGTCCCAGCCGTGGAGTGAGAGAACAATCCGTTTCCCCACAGAGGCCAGCCCCCTCCACGGGCGCCCCGGCCGCCCGCCACGGCGGAGGCGGACGCCCGGCCACGGCGCCTCCATCCACTCTGCTCGGGGAAACCTCCCCGGCGCCGGGGTCGCCGGCCGCGCCCCATCGTCGCGGCTCGTTTTCCCGGGTGGCCGCGACATGCCCCGAGCGAGAAAGGGCCCTGCTCCACGCGGAACTGGGCGCTGACCAGGGCTGCCCAACGCCGGCCAATTCTCACGAGCGTTCTGCCCAAATCGATCCCGATTTGGGCAGAACGCTCGTGAGAATTGGCCGGAAAAAGCCCGCCGAACACACTTCGGGCACCACAGGGCCGCAGGGACGCCCCCCCAGGGCCCTGTCCGCATTCGCGTGTCGTCGCGTTCCGGCACCGCCAGGAGGAGCTGCGGGAGTCGTGCACCGGGGAGGCCGACGCCTCCCGCTCCTCAGCCTCCGGGGGTCCCCTCCCTGGCGCTGGCAGCTGGGGCCGGGCAGCCCCGAAAGCCGGGCCCGGAACCGGGCCTGCTTGCTCAGCCTTCCGTTGCCAGGGGCCTGAGCCTGGGGGCCTCCCCATGGGAAACCCTGAGTCCTGCGCAACGAGTCCCCCGACCGTCCCGGAGACAACGGCACCATTCGCGGCTTCGTCCCAGCCGTGGAGTGAGAGATCAATCCGTTTCCCCACAGAGGCCAGCCCCCTCCACGGGCGCCCCGGCCGCCCGCCACGGCGGAGGCGGACGCCCGGCCACGGCGCCTCCATCCACTCTGCTCGGGGAAACCTCCCCGGCGCCGGGGCCGCCGGCCGCGCCCCATCGTCGCGGCTCGTTTTCCGGGTGGCCGCGACATGCCCTGAGCGAGAAAGGGCCCTGCTCCACGCGGAACTGGGCGCTGACCATGGCTGCCCAACGCCGGCCAATTCTCACGAGCGTTCTGACCAAATCGATCCCGATTTGGGCAGAACGCTCGTGAGAATTGGCCAGAAATTGCCCGGCGAACACACTTCGGGCACCACAGGGCCGCAGGGCCGCCCCCCCGGGGCCCTGTCCGGGATCGCGTGTCGTCGCGTTCCGGCACCGCCAGGAGGAGCTGCGGGAGGCGTGCACCGGGGAGGCCGAAGCCTCCCGCTCCTCAGCCTCCGGGGGTCCCCTCCCTGGCGCCGGCAGCTGGGGCCGGGCAGCCCCGAAAGCCGGGCCCGGAACCGGGCCTGCTTGCTCAGCCTTCCGTTGCCAGGGGCCTGAGCCTGGGGGCCTCCCCATGGGGAACCCTGAGTCCCGCGCCACGAGTCCACCGACCGTCCCGGAGACAACGGCACCATTCGCGGCTTCGTCCCAGCCGTGGAGTGAGAGAACAATCCGTTTCCCCACAGAGGCCAGCCCCCTCCACGGGCGCCCCGGCCGCCCGCCACGGCGGAAGCGGACGCCCGGCCACGGCGCCTCCATCCACTCTGCTCGGAGAAACCTCCCCGGCACCGGGGCGGCCGGCCGCGCCCCATCGTCGCGGCTCGTTTTCCGGGGGGGCGCGACATGCCCCGAGCGAGAAAGGGCCCTGCTCCACGCGGAACTGGGCGCTGACCAGGGCTGCCCAACGCCGGCCAATTCTCACGAGCGTTCTGCCCAAATCGATCCCGATTTGGGCAGAACGCTCGTGAGAATTGGCCGGAAAAAGCCCGGCGAACACACTTCGGGCACCACAGGGCCGCAGGGCCGCCCGCCCGGGGCCCTGTCCGGGATCGCGTGTCGTCGCGTTCCGACACCGCCAGGAGGAGCTGCGGGAGGCGTGCACCCGGGAGGCCGACGCCTCCCGCTCCTCAGCCTCCGGGGGTCCCCTCCCTGGCGCCGGCAGCTGGGGCCGGGCAGCCCCGAAAGCCGGGCCCGGGACCGGGCCTGTTTGCTCAGCCTTCCGTTGCCAGGGGCCTGAGCCTGGGGGCCTCCCCATGGGGAACCCTGAGTCCCGCACCACGAGTCACCCGACCGTCCCGGCGACAACGGCACCATTCGCGGCTTCGTCCCAGCCGTGGAGTGAGAGAACAATCCGTTTCCCCACAGAGGCAAGCCCCCTCCACGGGCGCCCCGGCCGCCCGTCACGGCGGAGGCGGACGCCCGGCCACGGCGCCTCCATCCACTCTGCTCGGGGAAACCTCCCCGGCGCCGGGGCCGCCGGCCGCGCCCCATCGTCGCGGATCGTTTTCCGGGTGGCCGCGACATGCCCCGAGCGAGAAAGGGCCCTGCTCCACGCGGAACTGGGCGCTGACCAGGGCTGCCCAACGCCGGCCAATGCTCACGAGCGTTCTGCCCAAATCGATCCCGAGTTGCGCAGAACGCTCGTGAGAATTGGCCGGAAAAAGCCCGGCGAACACACTTCGGGCACCACAGGGCCGCAGGGCCCCCCCCCCCGGGGCCCTGTCCGGGATCGCGTGTCGTCGCGTTCCGGCACCGCCAGGAGGAGCTGCGGGAGGCGTGTACCGGGGAGGCCGACGCCTCCCACTCCTCAGCCTCCGGGGGTCCCCTCCCTGGCGCCGGCAGCTGGGGCCGGGCCGCCCCGAAAGCCGGGCCCGGAACAGGGCCTGCTTGCTCAGCCTTCCGTTGCCAGGGGCCTGAGCCTGGGGGCCTCCCCATGGGGAACCCTGAGTCCCGCGCCACGAGTCCCCCGACCGTCCCGGAGACAACGGCACCATTCGCGGCTTCGTCCCAGCCGTGGAGTGAGAGAACAATCCGTTTCCCCACAGAGGCCAGCCCCCTCCACGGGCGCCCCGGCCGCCCGCCACGGCGGAGGCGGACGCCCGGCCACGGCGCCTCCATCCACTCTGCTCGGGGAAACCTCCCCGGCACCGGGGCCGCCGGCCGCGCCCCATCGTCGCGGCTCGTTTTCCGGGGGGGCGCGACATGCCCCGAGCGAGAAAGGGCCCTGCTCCACGCGGAACTGGGCGCTGACCAGGGCTGCCCAACGCCGGCCAATTCTCACGAGCGTTCTGCCCAAATCGATCCCGATTTGGGCAGAACGCTCGTGAGAATTGGCCGGAAAAAGCCCGGCGAACACACTTCGGGCACCACAGGGCCGCAGGGCCGCCCGCCGGGGGCCCTGTCCGGGATCGCGTGTCGTCGCGTTCCGACACCCCCAGGAGGAGCTGCGGGAGGCGTGCACCCGGGAGGCCGACGCCTCCCGCTCCTCAGCCTCCGGGGGTCCCCTCCCTGGCGCCGGCAGCTGGGGCCGGGCAGCCCCGAAAGCCGGGCCCGGGCTCGGGCCTGTTTGCTCAGCCTTCCGTTGCCAGGGGCCTGAGCCTGGGGGCCTCCCCATGGGGAACCCTGAGTCCCGCACCACGAGTCACCCGACCGTCCCGGCGACAACGGCACCATTCGCGGCTTCGTCCCAGCCGTGGAGTGAGAGAACAATCCGTTTCCCCACAGAGGCAAGCCGCCTCCACGGGCGCCCCGGCCGCCCGTCACGGCGGAGGCGGACGCCCGGCCACGGCGCCTCCATCCACTCTGCTCGGGGAAACCTCCCCGGCGCCGGGGCCGCCGGCCGCGCCCCATCGTCGCGGATCGTTTTCCGGGTGGCCGCGACATGCCCCGAGCGAGAAAGGGCCCTGCTCCACGCGGAACTGGGCGCTGACCAGGGCTGCCCAACGCCGGCCAATGCTCACGAGCGTTCTGCCCAAATCGATCCCGAGTTGCGCAGAACGCTCGTGAGAATTGGCCGGAAAAAGCCCGGCGAACACACTTCGGGCACCACAGGGCCGCAGGGCCCCCCCCCCGGGGCCCTGTCCGGGATCGCGTGTCGTCGCGTTCCGGCACCGCCAGGAGGAGCTGCGGGAGGCGTGTACCGGGGAGGCCGACGCCTCCCGCTCCTCAGCCTCCGGGGGTCCCCTCCCTGGCGCCGGCAGCTGGGGCCTGGCAGCCCCGAAAGCCGGGCCCGGAACAGGGCCTGCTTGCTCAGCCTTCCGTTGCCAGGGGCCTGAGCCTGGGGGCCTCCCCTTGGGGAACACTGAGTCCCGCGCCACGAGTCCCCCGACCGTCCCGGCGACAACGGCACCATTCGCGGCTTCGTCCCAGCCGTGGAGTGAGAGATCAATCCGTTTCCCCACAGAGGCCAGCCCCCTCCACGGGCGCCCCGGCCGCCCGCCACGGCGGAGGCGGACGCCCGGCCACGGCGCCTCCATCCACTCTGCTCGGGGAAACCTCCCCGGCGCCGGGGCCGCGGGCCGCGCCCCATCGTCGCGGCTCGTTTTCCGGGTGGCCGCGACATGCCCCGAGCGAGAAAGGGCCCTGCTCCACGCGGAACTGGGCGCTGACCAGGGCTGCCCAACGCCGGCCAATTCTCACGAGCGTTCTGCCCAAATCGATCCCGATTTGGGTAGAACGCTCGTGAGAATTGGCCGGAAAAAGCCCGTCGAAAACACTTCGGGCACCACAGGGCCGCAGGGCCGCCCCCCCGGGGCCCTGTCCGGGATCGCGTGTCGTCGCGTTCCGGCACCGCCAGGAGGAGCTGCGGGAGGCGTGCACCGGGGAGGCCGACGCCTCCCGCTCCTCAGCCTCCGGGGGTCCCCTCCCTGGCGCCGGCAGCTGGGGCCGGGCAGCCCCGAAAGCCGGGCCCGGGCCCGGGCCTGTTTGCTCGGCCTTCCGTTGCCAGGGGCCTGAGCCTGGGGGCCTCCCCATGGGGAACACTGAGTCCCGCACCACGAGTCCCCCGACCGTCCCGGCGACAACGGCACCATTCGCGGCTTCGTCCCAGCCGTGGAGTGAGAGATCAATCCGTTTCCCCACAGAGGCCAGCCCCCTCCACGGGCGCCCCGGCCGCCCGCCACGGCGGAGGCGGACGCCCGGCCACGGCGCCTCCATCCACTCTGCTCGGGGAAACCTCCCCGGCGCCGGGGCCGCCGGCCGCGCCCCATCGTCGCGGCTCGTTTTCCGGGTGGCCGCGACATGCCCCGAGCGAGAAAGGGCCCTGCTCCACGCGGAACTGGGCGCTGACCAGGGCTGGCAACGCCGGCCAATTCTCACGAGCGTTCTGCCCAAATCGATCCCGATTTGCGCAGAACGCTCGTGAGAATTGGCCGGAAAAAGCCCGGCGAACACACTTCGGGCACCACAGGGCCGCAGGGACGCCCCCCCGGGGCCCTGTTCGCATTCGCGTGTCGTCGCGTTCCGGCACCGCCAGGAGGAGCTGCGGGAGGCGTGCACCGGGGAGGCCGACGCCTCCCGCTCCTCAGCCTCCGGGGGTCCCCTCCCTGGCGCCGGCAGCTGGGGCCGGGCAGCCCCGAAAGCCGGGCCCGGGCCCGGTCCTGTTTGCTCGGCCTTCCGTTGCCAGGGGCCTGAGCCTGGGGGCCTCCCCATGGGGAACACTGAGTCCCGCGCCACGAGTCCCCCGACCGTCCCGGCGACAACGGCACCATTCACGGCTTCGTCCCAGCCGTGGAGTGAGAGATCAATCCGTTTCCCCACAGAGGCAAGCCCCCTCCACGGGCGCCCCGGCCGCCCGTCACGGCGGAGGCGGACGCCCGGCCACGGCGCCTCCATCCACTCTGCTCGGGGAAACCTCCCCGGCGCCGGGGCCGCCGGCCGCGCCCCATCGTCGCGGATCGTTTTCCGGGTGGCCGCGACATGCCCCGAGCGAGAAAGGGCCCTGCTCCACGCGGAACTGGGCGCTGACCAGGGCTGACCAACGCCGGCCAATGCTCACGAGCGTTCTTCCCAAATCGATCCCGAGTTGCGCAGAACGCTCGTGAGAATTGGCCGGAAAAAGCCCGGCGAACACACTTCGGGCACCACAGGGCCGCAGGGCCCCCCCCCCGGGGCCCTGTCCGGGATCGCGTGTCGTCGCGTTCCGACACCGCCAGGAGGAGCTGCGGGAGGCGTGTACCGGGGAGGCCGACGCCTCCCGCTCCTCAGCCTCCGGGGGTCCCCTCCCTGGCGCCGGCAGCTGGGGCCGGGCAGCCCCGAAAGCCGGGCCCGGAACAGGGCCTGCTTGCTCAGCCTTCCGTTGCCAGGGGCCTGAGCCTGGGGGCCTCCCCTTGCGGAACCCTGAGTCCCGCGCCACGAGTCCCCCGACCGTCCCGGCGACAACGGCACCATTCGCGGCTTCGTCCCAGCCGTGGAGTGAGAGATCAATCCGTTTCCCCACAGAGGCCAGCCCCCTCCACGGGCGCCCCGGCCGCCCGCCACGGCGGAGGCGGACGCCCGGCCACGGCGCCTCCATCCACTCTGCTCGGGGAAACCTCCCCGGCGCCGGGGCCGCCGGCCGCGCCCCATCGTCGCGGCTCGTTTTCCGGGTGGCCGCGACATGCCCCGAGCGAGAAAGGGCCCTGCTCCACGCGGAACTGGGCGCTGACCAGGGCTGCCCAACGCCGGCCAATTCTCACGAGCGTTCTGCCCAAATCGATCCCGATTTGGGCAGAACGCTCGTGAGAATTGGCCGGAAAAAGCCCGGCGAAAACACTCCGGGCACCACAGGGCCGCAGGGCCGCCCCCCCGGGGCCCTGTCCGGGATCGCGTGTCGTCGCGTTCCGGCACCGCCAGGAGGAGCTGCGGGAGGCGTGCACCGGGGAGGCCGAAGCCTCCCGCTCCTCAGCCTCCGGGGGTCCCCTCCCTGGCGCCGGCAGCTGGGGCCGGGCAGCCACGAAAGCCGGGCCCGGAACCGGGCCTGCTTTCTCAGCCTTCCGTTGCCAGGGGCCTGAGCCTGGGGGCCTCCCCATGGGGAACCCTGAGTCCCGCGCCACGAGTCCCCCGACCGTCCCGGAGACAACGGCACCATTCGCGGCTTCGTCCCAGCCGTGGTGTGAGAGAACAATCCGCTTCCCCACAGAGGCCAGCCCCGTCCACGGGCGCCCCGGCCGCCCGCCACGGCGGAGGCGGACGCCCGGCCACGGCGCCTCCATCCACTCTGCTCGGGGAAACCTCCCCGGCGCCGGGGCCGCCGGCCGCGCCCCATCGTCGCGGCTCGTTTTCCGGGTGGCCGCGACACGCCCCGAGCGAGAAAGGGCCCTGCTCCACGCGGAACTGGGCGCTGACCAGGGCTGCCCAACGCCGGCCAATTCTCACGAGCGTTCTGCCCAAATCGATCCCGATTTGGGCAGAACGCTCGTGAGAATTGGCCGGAAAAAGCCCGCCGAACACACTTCGGGCACCACAGGGCCGCAGGGCCGCCCCCCCGGGGCCCTGTCCGGGATCGCGTGTCGTCGCGTTCCGGCACCGCCAGGAGGAGCTGCGGGAGGCGTGCACCGGGGAGGCCGACGCCTCCCGCTCCTCAGCCTCCGGGGGTCCCCTCCCTGGCGCCGGCAGCTGGGGCCGGGCAGCCCCGAAAGCCGGGCCCGGGCCCGGGCCTGTTTGCTCGGCCTTCCGTTGCCAGGGGCCTGAGCCTGGGGGCCTCCCCATGGGGAACACTGAGTCTCGCGCCACGAGTCCCCCGACCGTCCCGGCGACAACGGCACCATTCGCGGCTTCGTCCCAGCCGTGGAGTGAGAGATCAAACCGTTTCCCCACAGAGGCCAGCCCCCTCCACGGGCGCCCCGGCCGCCCGCCACGGCGGAGGCGGACGCCCGGCCACGGCGCCTCCATCCACTCTGCTCGGGGAAACCTCCCCGGCGCCGGGGCCGCCGGCCGCGCCCCATCGTCGCGGCTCGTTTTCCGGGTGGCCGCGACATGCCCCGAGCGAGAAAGGGCCCTGCTCCACGCGGAACTGGGCGCTGACCAGGGCTGCCCAACGCCGGCCAATTCTCACGAGCGTTCTGCCCAAATCGATCCCGATTTGGGCAGAACGCTCGTGAGAATTGGCCGGAAAAAAGCCCGGCGAACACACTTCGGGCACCACAGGGCCGCAGGGACCCCCCCCGGGGCCCTGTCCGCATTCGCGTGTCGTCGCGTTCCGGCAACGCCAGGAGGAGCTGCGGGAGGCGTGCACCGGGGAGGCCGACGCCTCCCGCTCCTCAGCCTCCGGGGGTCCCCCCTGGCGCTGGCAGCTGGGGCCGGGCAGCCCCGAAAGCCGGGCCCGGAACAGGGCCTGCTTGCTCAGCCTTCCGTTGCCAGGGGCCTGAGCCTGGGGGCCTCCCCATGGGGAACACTGAGTCCCGCGCCACGAGTCCCCCGACCGTCCCGGCGACAACGGCACCATTCGCGGCTTCGTCCCAGCCGTGGAGTGAGAGATCAATCCGTTTCCCCACAGAGGCCAGCCCCCTCCACGGGCGCCCCGGCCGCCCGCCACGGCGGAGGCGGACGCCCGGCCACGGCGCCTCCATCCACTCTGCTCGGGGAAACCTCCCCGGCGCCGGGGCCGCCGGCCGCGCCCCATCGTCGCGGCTCGTTTTCCGGGTGGCCGCGACATGCCCCGAGCGAAAAAGGGCCCTGCTCCACGCGGAACTGGGCGCTGACCAGGGCTGCCCAACGCCGGCCAATTCTCACGAGCGTTCTGCCCAAATCGATCCCGATTTGGGCAGAACGCTCGTGAGAATTGGCTGGAAAAAGCCCGGCGAACACACTTCGGGCACCACAGGGCCCCAGGGCCGCCCCCCCGGGGCCCTGTCCGGGATCGCGTGTCGTCGCGTTCCGGCACCGCCAGGAGGAGCTGCGGGAGGCGTGCACCGGGGAGGCCGACGCCTCCCGCTCCTCAGCCTCCGGGGGTCCGCTCCCTGGCGCTGGCAGCTGGGGCCGGGCAGCCCCGATAACCGGGCCCGGAACAGGGCCTGCTTGCTCAGCCTTCCGTTGCCAGGGGCCTGAGCCTGGGGGCCTCCCCATGGGGAACCCTGAGTCCCGCGCCACGAGTCCCCCGACCGTCCCGGAGACAACGGCACCATTCGCGGCTTCGTCCCAGCCGTGGAGTGAGAGAACAATCCGTTTCCCCACAGAGGCCAGCCCCCTCCACGGGCGCCCCGGCCGCCCGCCACGGCGGAGGCGGACGCCCGGCCACGGCGCCTCCATCCACTCTGCTCGGGGAAACCTCCCCGGCACCGGGGCCGCCGGCCGCGCCCCATCGTCGCGGCTCGTTTTCCGGGGGGGCGCGACATGCCCCGAGCGAGAAAGGGCCCTGCTCCACGCGGAACTGGGCGCTGACCAGGGCTGCCCAACGCCGGCTAATTCTCACGAGCGTTCTGCCCAAATCGATCCCGATTTGGGCAGAACGCTCGTGAGAATTGGCCGGAAAAAGCCCGGCGAACACACTTCGGGCACCACAGGGCCGCAGGGCCGCCCGCCGGGGGCCCTGTCCGGGATCGCGTGTCGTCGCGTTCCGACACCGCCAGGAGGAGCTGCGGGAGGCGTGCACCTGGGAGGCCGACGCCTCCCGCTCCTCAGCCTCCGGGGGTCCCCTCCCTGGCGCCGGCAGCTGGGGCCGGGCAGCCCCGAAAGCCGGGCCCGGGCCCGGGCCTGTTTGCTCAGCCTTCCGTTGCCTGGGGCCTGAGCCTGGGGGCCTCCCCATGGGGAACCCTGAGTCCCGCACCACGAGTCACCCGACCGTCCCGGCGACAACGGCACCATTCGCGGCTTCGTCCCAGCCGTGGAGTGAGAGAACAATCCGTTTCCCCACAGAGGCAAGCCCCCTCCACGGGCGCCCCGGCCGCCCGTCACGGCGGAGGCGGACGCCCGGCCACGGCGCCTCCATCCACTCTGCTCGGGGAAACCTCCCCGGCGCCGGGGCCGCCGGCCGCGCCCCATCGTCGCGGATCGTTTTCCGGGTGGCCGCGACATGCCCCGAGCGAGAAAGGGCCCTGCTCCACGCGGAACTGGGCGCTGACCAGGGCTGCCCAACGCCGGGCAATGCTCACGAGCGTTCTGCCCAAATCGATCCCGAGTTGCGCAGAACGCTCGTGAGAATTGGCCGGAAAAAGCCCGGCGAACACACTTCGGGCACCACAGGGCCGCAGGGCCCCCCCCCCGGGGCCCTGTCCGGGATCGCGTGTCGTCGCGTTCCGGCACCGCCAGGAGGAGCTGCGGGAGGCGTGTACCGGGGAGGCCGACGCCTCCCGCTCCTCAGCCTCCGGGGGTCCCCTCCCTGGCGCCGGCAGCTGGGGCCTGGCAGCCCCGAAAGCCGGGCCCGGAACAGGGCCTGCTTGCTCAGCCTTCCGTTGCCAGGGGCCTGAGCCTGGGGGCCTCCCCTTGGGGAACACTGAGTCCCGCGCCACGAGTCCCCCGACCGTCCCGGCGACAACGGCACCATTCGCGGCTTCGTCCCAGCCGTGGAGTGAGAGATCAATCCGTTTCCCCACAGAGGCCAGCCCCCTCCACGGGCGCCCCGTCCGCCCGCCACGGCGGAGGCGGACGCCCGGCCACGGCGCCTCCATCCACTCTGCTCGGGGAAACCTCCCCGGCGCCGGGGCCACCGGCCGCGCCCCATCGTCGCGGCTCGTTTTCCGGGTGGCCGCGACATGCCCCGAGCGAGAAAGGGCCCTGCTCCACGCGGAACTGGGCGCTGACCAGGGCTGCCCAACGCCGGCCAATTCTCACGAGCGTTCTGCCCAAATCGATCCCGATTTGGGTAGAACGCTCGTGAGAATTGGCCGGAAAATACCGGCGAAAACACTTCGGGCACCACAGGGCCGCAGGGCCGCCCCCCCGGGGCCCTGTCCGGGATCGCGTGTCGTCGCGTTCCGGCACCTCCAGGAGGAGCGGCGGGAGGCGTGCACCGGGGAGGCCGACGCCTCCCGCTCTTCAGCCTCCGGGGGTCCCCTCCCTGGCGCCGGCAGCTGGGGCCGGGCAGCCCCGAAAGCCGGGCCCGGGCCCGGGCCTGTTTGCTCGGCCTTCCGTTGCCAGGGGCCTGAGCCTGGGGGCCTCCCCATGGGGAACACTGAGTCCCGCGCCACGAGTCCCCCGACCGTCCCGGCGACAACGGCACCATTCGCGGCTTCGTCCCAGCCGTGGAGTGAGAGATCAATCCATTTCCCCACAGAGGCCAGCCCCCTCCACGGGCGCCCCGGCCGCCCGCCACGGCAGAGGCGGACGCCCGGCCACGGCGCCTCCATCCACTCTGCTCGGGGAAACCTCCCCGGCGCCGGGGCCGCCGGCCGCGCCCCATCGTCGCGGCTCGTTTTCCGGGTGGCCGCGACATGCCCCGAGCGAGAAAGGGCCCTGCTCCACGCGGAACTGGGCGCTGACCAGGGCTGGCAACGCCGGCCAATGCTCACGACCGTTCTTCCCAAATCGATCCCGAGTTGCGCAGAACGCTCGTGAGAATTGGCCGGAAAAAGCCCGGCGAACACACTTCGGGCACCACAGGGCCGCAGGGCCCCCCCCCCGGGGCCCTGTCCGGGATCGCGTGTCGTCGCGTTCCGGCACCGCCAGGAGGAGCTGCGGGAGGCGTGTACCGGGGAGGCCGACGCCTCCCGCTCCTCAGCCTCCGGGGGTCCCCTCCCTGGCGCCGGCAGCTGGGGCCGGGCAGCCCCGAAAGCCGGGCCCGGAACAGGGCCTGCTTGCTCAGCCTTCCGTTGCCAGGGGCCTGAGCCTGGGGGCCTCCCCTTGGGGAACACTGAGTCCCGCGCCACGAGTCCCGCGACCGTCCCGGCGAAAACGGCACCATTCGCGGCTTCGTCCCAGCCGTGGAGTGAGAGATCAATCCGTTTCCCCACAGAGGCCAGCCCCCTCCACGGGCGCCCCGGCCGCCCGCCACGGCGGAGGCGGACGCCCGGCCACGGCGCCTCCATCCACTCTGCTCGGGGAAACCTCCCCGGCGCCGGGGCCGCCGGCCGCGCCCCATCGTCGCGGCTCGTTTTCCGGGTGGCCGCGACATGCCCCGAGCGAGAAAGGGCCCTGCTCCACGCGGAACTGGGCGCTGACCAGGGCTGCCCAACGCCGGCCAATTCTCACGAGCGTTCTGCCCAAATCGATCCCGATTTGGGCAGAACGCTCGTGAGAATTGGGCAGAAATTGCCCGGCGAATACACTTCGGGCACCACAGGGCCGCAGGGCCGCCCCCCCGGGGCCCTGTCCGGGATCGCGTGTCGTCGCGTTCCGGCACCGCCAGGAGGAGCTGCGGGAGGCGTGCACCGGGGAGGCCGAAGCCTCCCGCTCCTCAGCCTCAGGGGGTCCCCTCCCTGGCGCCGGCAGCTGGGGCCGGGCAGCCCCGAAAGCCGGGCCCGGAACCGGGCCTGCTTGCTCAGCCTTCCGTTGCCAGGGGCCTGAGCCTGGGGGCCTCCCCATGGGGAACCCTGAGTCCCGCGCCACGAGTCCCCCGACCGTCCCGGAGACAACGGCACCATTCGCGGCTTCGTCCCAGCCGTGGAGTGAGAGAACAATCCGTTTCCCCACAGAGGCCAGCCCCCTCCACGGGCGCCCCGGCCGCCCGCCACGGCGGAGGCGGACGCCCGGCCACGGCGCCTCCATCCACTCTGCTCGGGGAAACCTCCCCGGCGCCGGGGCCGCCGGCCGCGCCCCATCGTCGCGGCTCGTTTTCCGGGTGGCCGCGACATGCCCCGAGCGAGAAAGGGCCCTGCTCCACGCGGAACTGGGCGCTGACCAGGGCTGCCCAACGCCGGCCAATTCTCACGAGCGTTCTGCCCAAATCGATCCCGATTTGGGCAGAACGCTCGTGAGAATTGGCCGGAAAAAGCCCGGCGAACACACTTCGGGCACCACAGGGCCGCAGGGACGCCCCCCCAGGGCCCTGTCCGCATTCGCGTGTCGTCGCGTTCCGGCACCGCCAGGAGGAGCTGCGGGAGGCGTGCACCGGGGAGGCCGACGCCTCCCGCTCCTCAGCCTCCGGGGGTCCCCTCCCTGGCGCTGGCAGCTGGGGCCGGGCAGCCCCGAAAGCCGGGCCCGGAACCGGGCATGCTTGCTCAGCCTTCCGTTGCCAGGGGCCTGAGCCTGGGGGCCTCCCCATGGGGAACCCTGAGTCCCGCGCAACGAGTCCCCCGACCGTCCCGGAGACAACGGCACCATTCGCGGCTTCGTCCCAGCCGTGGAGTGAGAGATCAATCCGTTTCCCCACAGAGGCCAGCCCCCTCCACGGGCGCCCCGGCCGCCCGCCACGGCGGAGGCGGACGCCCGGCCATGGCGCCTCCATCCACTCTGCTCGGGGAAACCTCCCCGGCGCCGGGGCCGCCGGCCGCGCCCCATCGTCGCGGCTCGTTTTCCGGGTGGCCGCGACATGCCCCGAGCGAGAAAGGGCCCTGCTCCACGCGGAACTGGGCGCTGACAAGGGCCGCCCAACGCCGGCCAATTCTCACGAGCGTTCTGCCCAAATCGATCCCGATTTGGGTAGAACGCTCGTGAGAATTGGCCGGAAAAAGCCCGGCGAACACACTTCGGGCACCACAGGGCCGCAGGGCCGCCCCCCCGGGGCCCTGTCCGGGATCGCGTGTCGTCTCGTTCCGGCACCGCCAGGAGGAGCTGCGGGAGGCGTGCACCGGGGAGGCCGACGCCTCCCACTCCTCAGCCTCCGGGGGTCCCCTCCCTGGCGCCGGCAGCTGGGGCCGGGCAGCCCCGAAAGCCGTGCCCGGGCCCGGGACTCTTTGCTCAGCCTTCCGTTGCCAGGGGCCTGAGCCTGGGGGCCTCCCCATGGGGAACACTGAGTCCCGCGCCACGAGTCCCCCGACCGTCCCGGCGACAACGGCACCATTCGCGGCTTCGTCCCAGCCGTGGAGTGAGAGATCAATCCGTTTCCCCACAGAGGCCAGCCCCCTCCACGGGCGCCCCGGCCGCCCGCCACGGCGGAGGCGGACGCCCGGCCACGGCGCCTCCATCCACTCTGCTCGGGGAAACCTCCCCGGCGCCGGGGCCGCCGGCCGCGCCCCATCGTCGCGGCTCGTTTTCCGGGTGGCCGCGACATGCCCTGAGCGAGAAAGGGCCCTGCTCCACGCGGAACTGGGCGCTGACCAGGGCTGCCCAACGCCGGCCAATTCTCACGAGCGTTCTGCCCAAATCGATCCCGATTTGGGCAGAACGCTCGTGAGAATTGGCCAGAAATTGCCCGGCGAATACACTTCGGGCACCACAGGGCCGCAGGGCCGCCCCCCCGGGGCCCTGTCCGGGATCGCGTGTCGTCGCGTTCCGGCACCGCCAGGAGGAGCTGCGGGAGGCGTGCACCGGGGAGGCCGAAGCCTCCCGCTCCTCAGCCTCAGGGGGTCCCCTCCCTGGCGCCGGCAGCTGGGGCCGGGCAGCCCCGAAAGCCGGGCCCGGAACCGGGCCTGCTTGCTCAGCCTTCCGTTGCCAGGGGCCTGAGCCTGGGGGCCTCCCCATGGGGAACCCTGAGTCCCGCGACACGAGTCCCCCGACCGTCCCGGAGACAACGGCACCATTCGCGGCTTCGTCCCAGCCGTGGAGTGAGAGAACAATCCGTTTCCCCACAGAGGCCAGCCCCCTCCACGGGCGCCCCGGCCGCCCGCCACGGCGGAGGCGGACGCCCGGCCACGGCGCCTCCATCCACTCTGCTCGGGGAAACCTCCCCGGCGCCGGGGCCGCCGGCCGCGCCCCATCGTCGCGGCTCGTTTTCCGGGTGGCCGCGACATGCCCCGAGCGAGAAAGGGCCCTGCTCCACGCGGAACTGGGCGCTGACCAGGGCTGCCCAACGCCGGCCAATTCTCACGAGCGTTCTGCCCAAATCGATCCTGATTTGGGCAGAACGCTCGTGAGAATTGGCCGGAAAAAGCCCGCCGAACACACTTCGGGCACCACAGGGCCGCAGGGACGCCCCCCCAGGGCCCTGTCCGCATTCGCGTGTCGTCGCGTTCCGGCACCGCCAGGAGGAGCTGCGGGAGGCGTGCACCGGGGAGGCTGACGCCTCCCGCTCCTCAGCCTCCGGGGGTCCCCTCCCTGGCGCTGGCAGCTGGGGCCGGGCAGCCCCGAAAGCCGGGCCCGGAACCGGGCCTGCTTGCTCAGCCTTCCGTTGCCAGGGGCCTGAGCCTGGGGGCCTCCCCATGGGGAACCCTGAGTCCCGCGCAACGAGTCCCCCGACCGTCCCGGAGACAACGGCACCATTCGCGGCTTCGTCCCAGCCGTGGAGTGAGAGATCAATCCGTTTCCCCACAGAGGCCAGCCCCCTCCACGGGCGCCCCGGCCGCCCGCCACGGCGGAGGCGGACGCCCGGCCATGGCGCCTCCATCCACTCTGCTCGGGGAAACCTCCCCGGCGCCGGGGCCGCCGGCCACGCCCCATCGTCGCGGCTCGTTTTCCGGGTGGCCGCGACATGCCCCGAGCGAGAAAGGGCCCTGCTCCACGCGGAACTGGGCGCTGACCAGGGCTGCCCAACGCCGGCCAATTCTCACGAGCGTTCTGACCAAATCGATCCCGATTTGGGCAGAACGCTCGTGAGAATTGGCCAGAAATTGCCCGGCGAACACACTTCGGGCACCACAGGGCCGCAGGGCCGCCCCCCCGGGGCCCTGTCCGGGATCGCGTGTCGTCGCGTTCCGGCACCGCCAGGAGGAGCTGCGGGAGGCGTGCACCGGGGAGGCCGAAGCCTCCCGCTCCTCAGCCTCCGGGGGTCCCCTCCCTGGCGCCGGCAGCTGGGGCCGGGCAGCCCCGAAAGCCGGGCCCGGAACCGGGCCTGCTTGCTCAGCCTTCCGTTGCCAGGGGCCTGAGCCTGGGGGCCTCCCCATGGGGAACCCTGAGTCCCGCGCCACGAGTCCCCCGACCGTCCCGGAGACAACGGCACCATTCGCGGCTTCGTCCCAGCCGTGGAGTGAGAGAACAATCCGTTTCCCCACAGAGGCCAGCCCCCTCCACGGGCGCCCCGGCCGCCCGCCACGGCGGAGGCGGACGCCCGGCCACGGCGCCTCCATCCACTCTGCTCGGGGAAACCTCCCCGGCACCGGGGCCGCCGGCCGCGCCCCATCGTCGCGGCTCGTTTTCCGGGGGGGGCGCGACATGCCCCGAGCGAGAATGGGCCCTGCTCCACGCGGAACTGGGCGCTGACCAGGGCTGCCCAACGCCGGCCAATTCTCACGAGCGTTCTGCCCAAATCGATCCCGATTTGGGCAGAACGCTCGTGAGAATTGGCCGGAAAAAGCCCGGCGAACACACTTCGGGCACCACAGGGCCGCAGGGCCGCCCGCCCGGGGCCCTGTCCGGGATCGCGTGTCGTCGCGTTCCGGCACCGCCAGGAGGAGATGCGGGAGGCGTGTACCGGGGAGGACGACGCCTCCCGCTCCTCAGCCTCCGGGGGTCCCCTCCCTGGCGCCGGCAGCTGGGGCCGGGCAGCCCCGAAAGCCGGGCCCGGAACAGGGCCTGCTTGCTCAGCCTTCCGTTGCTAGGGGCCTGAGCCTGGGGGCCTCCCCTTGGGGAACCCTGAGTCCCGCGCCACGAGTCCCCCGACCGTCCCGGCGACAACGGCACCATTCGCGGCTTCGTCCCAGCCGTGGAGTGAGAGATCAATCCGTTTCCCCACAGAGGCCAGCCCCCTCCACGGGCGCCCCGGCCGCCCGCCACAGCGGAGGCGGACGCCCGGCCACGGCGCCTCCATCCACTCTGCTCGGGGAAACCTCCCCGGCGCCGGGGCCGCCGGCCGCGCCCCATTGTCGCGGCTCGTTTTCCGGGTGGCCGCGACATGCCCCGAGCGAGAAAGGGCCCTGCTCCACGCGGAACTGGGCGCTGACCAGGGCTGCCCAACGCCGGCCAATTCTCACGAGCGTTCTGCCCAAATCGATCCCGATTTGGGAAGAACGCTCGTGAGAATTGGCCGGAAAAAGCCCAGCGAAAACACTTCGGGCACCACAGGGCCGCAGGGCCGCCCCCCCGGAGCCCTGTCCGGGATCGCGTGTCGTCGCGTTCCGGCACCGCCAGGAGGAGCTGCGGGAGGCGTGCACCGGGGAGGCCGAAGCCTCCCGCTCCTCAGCCTCCGGGGGTCCCCTCCCTGGCGCCGGCAGCTGGGGCCGGGCAGCCCCGAAAGCCGGGCCCGGGCCCGGGCCTGTTTGCTCGGCCTTCCGTTGCCAGGGGCCTGAGCCTGGGGGCCTCCCCATGGGGAACACTGAGTCCCGCGCCACGAGTCCCCCGACCGTCCCGGCGACAACGGCACCATTCGCGGCTTCGTCCCAGCCGTGGAGTGAGAGATCAATCCGTTTCCCCACAGAGGCCAGCCCCCTCCACGGGCGCCCCGGCCGCCCGCCACGGCGGAGGCGGACGCCCGGCCACGGCGCCTCCATCCACTCTGCTCGGGGAAACCTCCCCGGCGCCGGGGCCGCCGGCCGCGCCCCATCGTCGCGGCTCGTTTTCCGGGTGGCCGCGACATGCCCCGAGCGAGAAAGGGCCCTGCTCCACGCGGAACTGGGCGCTGACCAGGGCTGCCCAACGCCGGCCAATTCTCACGAGCGTTCTGCCCAAATCGATCCCGATTTGGGCAGAACGCTCGTGAGAATTGGCCGGAAAAAGCCCGGCGAACACACTTCGGGCACCACAGGGCCGCAGGGACCCCCCCCCGGGGCCCTGTCCGCATTCGCGTGTCGTCGCGTTCCGGCACCGCCAGGAGGAGCTGCGGGAGGCGTGCACCGGGGAGGCCGACGCCTCCCGCTCCTCAGCCTCCGGGGGTCCCCTCCCTGGCGCCGGCAGCTGGGGCCGGGCAGCCCCGAAGCCGGGCCCGGAACCGGGCCTGCTTGCTCAGCCTTCCGTTGCCAGGGGCCTGAGCCTGGGGGCCTCCCCATGGGGAACCCTGAGTCCCGCGCCACGAGTCCCCCGACCGTCCCGGAGACAACGGCACCATTCGCGGCTTCGTCCCAGCCGTGGAGTGAGAGAACAATCCGTTTCCCCACAGAGGCCAGCCCCCTCCACGGGCGCCCCGGCCGCCCGCCACGGCGGAGGCGGACGCCCGGCCACGGCGCCTCCATCCACTCTGCTCGGGGAAACCTCCCCGGCACCGGGGCCGCCGGCCGCGCCCCATCGTCGCGGCTCGTTTTCCGGGGGGGCGCGACATGCCCCGAGCGAGAAAGGGCCCTGCTCCACGCGGAACTGGGCGCTGAACAGGGCTGCCCAACGCCGGCCAATTCTCACGAGCGTTCTGCCCAAATCGATCCCGATTTGGGCAGAACGCTCGTGAGAATTGGCTGGAAAAACCCCGGCGAACACACTTCGGGCTCCACAGGGCCGCAGGGCCGCCCCCCCGGGGCCCTGTCCGGGATCGCGTGTCGTCGCGTTCCGGCTCCGCCAGGAGGAGCTGCGGGAGGCGTGCACCGGGGAGGCCGACGCCTCCCGCTCCTCAGCCTCCGGGGGTCCCCTCCCTGGCGCCGGCAGCTGGGGCCGGGCAGCCCCGAAAGCCGGGCCCGGGCCCGGGCCTGCTTGCTCAGCCTTCCGTTGCCAGGGGCCTGAGCCTGGGGGCCTCCCCATGGGGAACCCTGAGTCCCGCGCCACGAGTCCCCTGACCGTCCCGGCGACAACGGCACCATTCGCGGCTTCGTCCAAGCCGTGGAGTGAGAGATCAATCCGTTTCCCCACAGAGGCCAGCCCCCTCCACGGGCGCCCCGGCCGCCCGCCACGGCGGAGGCGGACGCCCGGCCACGGCGCCTCCATCCACTCTGCTCGGGGAAACCTCCCCGGCGCCGGGGCCGCCGGCCGCGCCCCATCGTCGCGGCTCGTTTTCCGGGTGGCCGCGACATGCCCCGAGCGAGAAAGGGCCCTGCTCCACGCGGAACTGGGCGCTGACCAGGGCTGCCCAACGCCAGCCAATTCTCACGAGCGTTCTGCCCAAATCGATCCCGATTTGGGCAGAACGCTCGTGAGAATTGGCCGGAAAAAGCCCGGCGAACACACTTCGGGCACCACAGGGCCGCAGGGCCGCCCCCCCGGGGCCCTGTCCAGGATCGCGTGTCGTCGCGTTCCGGCACCGCCAGGAGGAGCTGCGGGAGGCGTGTACCGGGGAGGCCGACGCCTCCCGCTCCTCAGCCTCCGGGGGTCCCCTCCCTGGCGCCGGCAGCTGGGGCCGGGCAGCCCCGAAAGCCGGGCCCGGGCCCGGGCCTGTTTGCTCAGCCTTCCGTTGCCAGGGGCCTGAGCCTGGGGGCCTCCCCATGGGGAACCCTGAGTCCCGCGCCACGAGTCCCCTGACCGTCCCGGCGACAACGGCACCATTCGCGGCTTCGTCCCAGCCGTGGAGTGAGAGATCAATCCGTTTCCCCACAGAGGCCAGCCCCCTCCACGGGCGCCCTGGCCGCCCGCCACGGCGGAGGCGACGCCCGGCCACGGCGCCTCCATCCACTCTGCTCGGGGAAACCTCCCCGGCGCCGGGGCCGCCGGCCGCGCCCCATCGTCGCGGCTCGTTTTCCGGGTGGCCGCGACATGCCCCGAGCGAGAAAGGGCCCTGCTCCACGCGGAACTGGGCGCTGACCAGGGCTGCCCAACGCCGGCCAATTCTCACGTGCGTTCTGCCCAAATCGATCCCGATTTGGGCAGAACGCTCGTGAGAATTGGCCGGAAAACGCCCGGGAAACACACTTCGGGCACCACAGGGCCGCAGAGCGGCACCCCCGGGGCCCTGTCCGGGATCGCGGGTAGTCGCGTTCCTGCACCGCCGGGAGGAGCTCCGGGAGGCGTGCCCCGGGGAGGCCGACTCCTTCCGCTCCTCAGCCTCCGGGGGTCCCCTCCCTGGCGCCGGCAGCTAGGGCCGGGCCAGCCCCGACAGCCGGGCCCGGGCCCGGGCCTGCTTGCTCAGCCTTCCGTTGCCAGGGGCCTGAGCCTTGGGGCCTCCCCATGGGGAACCCTGAGTCCCGCGCCACGAGTCCCCCGACCGTCCCGGCGACAACGGCACCTTTCGCGGCTTCGTCCTAGCCGCGGAGTCAGAGACCAGTCCGTTTCCCCACAGAGGCCAGCCCCCTCCAGGGGCGCCCCGGCCGCCCGCCACGGCGGATGGGGACGCCCGGCCACGGCGCCTCCATGCACTCTGCTCGGGGAAAACTCCCCGGCGCCGCGGCTGCCGGCCGCGCCCCATCATCGCGGCTCGTTTTCCGGGTGGCCGCGACATGCCCCGAGCGAGAAAGGGCCCTGCTCCACGCGGAACTAGGCGCAGACCAGGGCTGCCCAACGCCGGCCAATTCTCACGAGCGTTCTGCCCAAATCGATCCCGATTTGGGCAGAACGCTCGTGATAATTGGCCGGAAAACGCCCGGCGAACACACTTTGGGCACCACAGGGCCGCAGGGCGGCCCCCCCGGGTCCCTGTCCAGGATCGCGGGTCGTCGCGTTCCGGCACTGCCGGGAGGAGCTCCGGGAGGCGTGCCCCGGTGAGGCCTTCGCCTCCCGCTCCTCAGCCTCCGGGGGTCCCCTCCCTGGCGCCGGCAGCTGGGGCCGGGCCAGCCCCGAAAGCCGGGCCCGGGCCCGGGCCTGCTTGCTCAGCCTTCCGTTGCCAGGGGCCTGAGCCTGGGGGCCTCACATGGGGAACCCTGAGTCCCGCGCCACGAGTCCCCCGACCGTCCCGGCGACAACGGCACCTTTCGCGGCTTCGTCCTAGCCGCGGAGTCATAGACCAGTCCGTTTCCCCACAGAGGCCAGCCCCCTCCAGGGGCGCCCCGGCCGCCCGCCACGGCGGAGGCGGACGCCCGGCCACGGCGCCTCCATGCACTCTGCTCGGGTAAAACTCCCCGGCGCCGCGGCTGCCGGCCGCGCCCCATCGTCGCGGCTCGTTTTCCGGGTGGCCGCGACATGCCCCGAGCGAGAAAGGGCCCTGATCCACGCGGAACTGGGTGCTGACCAGGGCTGCCCAACGCCGGCCAACTCTCACGAGCGTTCTGCCCAAATCGATCCCGATTTGGGCAGAACGCTCGTGAGAATTGGCCGGAAAACGCCCGGCGAACACACTTCGGGCACCACAGGGCCGCCGGGCGGCCCCCCCGGGGCCCTGTCCGGGATCGCGGGTCGTCTCTTTCCGGCACCGCTGGGAGGAGCTCCGGGAGGCGTGCCCCGGGGAGGCCGACTCCTCCCGCTCCTCAGCCTCCGGGGGTCCCCTCCCCGGCGCCGGCAGCTGGGGCCGGGCCAGCCCCGAAAGCCGGGCCCGGGCCCGGGCCTGCTTGCTCAGCCTTCCGTTGCCAGGGGCCTGAGCCTGCGGGCCTCCCCATGGGGAACCCTGAGTCCCGCGCCACGAGTCCCCCAACCGTCCCGGCGACAACGGCACCTTTCGCGGCTTCGTCCTAGCCGCGGAGTCAGAGACCAGTCCGTTTCCCCACAGAGGCCAGCCCCCTCCAGGGGCGCCCCGGCCGCCCGCCACGGCGGAGGCGGACGCCCGGCCACGGCGCCTCCATGCACTCTGCTCGGGAAAAACTTCCCGGCGCCGCGGCTGCCGGCCGCGCCCCATCGTCGTGGCTCGTTTTCCGGGTGGCCGCGGCATGCCCCGAGCGAGAAAGGGCCCTGCTCCACGCAGAACTGGGCGCTGAGCAGGGCTGCCCAACGCCGGCCAATTCTCACGAGCGTTCTGCCCAAATCGATCCCGATTTGGGCAGAACGCTCGTGAGAATTGGCCGGAAAATGCCCGGCGAACACACTTCGGGCACCACAGGGCCGCAGGGCGGCCTCCCCGGGGCCCTGTCCGGGATCGCGGGTCGTCGCGTTCCGGCACCGCCGGGAGGAGCTCCGGGAGGGGGGCCCCGGGGAGGCCGACGCCTCCCGCTCCTCAGCCTCCGGGGGTCCCCTCCCCGGGCCGGCAGCTGGGGCCGGGCCAGCCCCGAAAGCCGGGCCCGGGCCCGGGCCTGCTTGCTCAGCCTTCCGTTGCCAGGGGCCTGAGCCTGGGGGCCTCCCCATGGGGAACCCTGAGTCCCGCGCCACGAGTCCCCCGACCGTCCCGGCGACAACGGCACCTTTCGTGGCTTCATCCTAGCCGCGGAGTCAGAGACCAGTCCGTTTCCCCACAGAGGCCAGCCCCCTCCAGGGGCGCCCCGGCCGCCCGCCACGGCGGAGGCGGACGCCCGGCCAGGGCGCCTCCATGCACTCTGCTCGGGGAAAACTCCCCGGCGCCGCAGCTGCCGGCCGCGCCCCATCGTCGCGGCTCGTTTTCCGGGTGGCCGCGACATGCCCCGAGCAAGAAAGGGCCCTGCTCCCCGCGGAACTGGGCGCTGACCAGGGCTGCCCAACGCCGGCCAATTCTCACGAGCGTTCTGCCCAAATCGATTTGGGCAGAACGCTCGTGAGAATTGGCCGGAAAACGCCCAGCAAACACACTTCGGGCACCACAGGGCCGCAGAGCGGCACCCCCGGGGCCCTGTCCGGGATCGCGGGTAGTCGCGTTCCTGCACCGCCGGGAGGAGCTCCGGGAGGCGTGCCCCGTGGAGGCCGACTCCTTCCGCTCCTCAGCCTCCGGGGGTCCCCTCCCTGGCGCCGGCAGCTAGGGCCGGGCCAGCCCCGAAAGCCGGGCCCGGGCCCGGGCCTGCCTGCTCAGCCTTCCGTTGCCAGGGGCCTGAGCCTTGGGGCCTCCCCATGGGGAACCCTGAGTCCCGCGCCACGAGTCCCCCGACCGTCCCGGCGACAACGGCACCTTTCGCGGCTTCGTCCTAGCCGCGGAGTCAGAGACCAGTCCGTTTCCCCACAGAGGCCAGCCCCCTCCAGGGGCGCCCCGGCCGCCCGCCACGGCGGAGGCGGACGCACGGCCACGGCGCCTCCATGCACTCTGCTCGGGGAAAACTCCCCGGCGCCGCGGCTGCCGGCCGCGCCCCATCGTCGCGGCTCGTTTTCCGGGTGGCCGCGACATGCCCCGAGCGAGAAAGGGCCCTGCTCCACGCGGAACTGGGCGCTGACCAGGGCTGCCCAACTCCGGCCAATTCTCACGAGCGTTCTGCCCAAATCGATCCCGATTTGGGCAGAACCCTCGTGAGAATTGGCCGGAAAACGCCCGGCGAACATACTTCGGGCACCACAGGGCCGCAGGGAGGCCCCCCCGGGGCCCTGTCCGGGATCGCGGGTCGTCTCTTTCCGGCACCGCCGGGAGGAGCTCCGGGAGGCGGGCCCCGGGGAGGCCGACGCCTCCCGCTCCTCAGCCTCCGGGGGTCCCCTCCCTGGCGCCGGCAGCTGATGCCGGGCCAGCCCCGAAAGCCGGGCCCGGGCCCGGGCCTGCTTGCTCAGCCTTCCGTTGCCAGGGGCCTGAGCCTGGGGGCCTCCCCATGGGGAACCCTGAGTCCCACGCCACGAGTCCCCCGACTGTCCCGGCGACAACGGCACCTTTCGCGGCTTTGTCCTAGCCGAGGAGTGAGAGACCAGTCCGTTTCCCCACAGAGGCCAGCCCCCTCCAGGGGCGCCCCGGCCGCCCGCCACGGCGGAGGCGGACGCCCGGCCACCGCGCCTGCATGCACTCTGCTCGGGGAAAACTCCCCGGCGCCGCGGCTGCCGGCCGCGCCCCATCGTCGCGGCTCGTTTTCCGGGTGGCCGAGACATGCCCCGAGCGAGAAAGGGCCCTGCTCCACGCGGAACTGGGCGCTGACCAGGGCTGCCCAACGCCGGCCAATTCTCACGAGCGTTCTGCCCAAATCGATCCCAATTTGGGCAGAACGCTCGTGAGAATTTGCCGGAAAATGCCCGGCGAACACACTTCGGGCACCACAGGGCCGCAGGGCGGCCTCCCCGGGGCCCTGTCCGGGATCGCGGGTCGTCGCGTTCCGGCACCGCCGGGAGGAGCTCCGGGAGGCGGGCCCCGGGGAGGCCGACGCCTCCCGCTCCTCAGCCTCCGGGGGTCCCCTCCCCGGCGCCGGCAGCTGGGGCCGGGCCAGCCCCGAAAGCCGGGCCCGGGCCCGGGCCTGCTTGCTCAGCCTTCCTTTGCCAGGGGCCTGAGCCTGGGGGCCTCCGCATGGGGAACCCTGAGTCCCGCGCCACGAGTCCCCCGACCGTCCCGGCGACAACGGCACCTTTCGTGGCTTCGTCCTAGCCGCGGAGTCAGAGACCAGTCCGTTTCCCCACAGAGGCCAGCCCCCTCCAGGGGCGCCCCGGCCGCCCGCCACGGCGGAGGCGGACGCCCGGCCACGGCGCCTCCATGCACTCTGCTCGGGGGAAAACTCCCCGGCGCCGCAGCTGCCGGCCGCGCCCCATCGTCGCGGCTCGTTTTCCGGGTGGCCGCGACATGCCCCGAGCGAGAAAGGGCACTGCTCCTCGCGGAACTGGGCGCTGACCAGGGCTGCCCAACGCCGGCCAATTCTCACGAGCGTTCTGCCCAAATCGATTTGGGCAGAACGCTCGTGAGAATTGGCCGGAAAACGCCCGGCAAACACACTTCGGGCACCACAGGGCCGCAGAGCGGCACCCCCGGGGCCCTGTCCGGGATCGCGGGTAGTCGCGTTCCTGCACCGCCGGGAGGAGCTCCGGGAGGCGTGCCCCGGGGAGGCCGACTCGTCCCGCTCCTCAGCCTCCGGGGGTCCCCTCCCTGGCGCCGGCAGCTAGGGCCGGGCAAGCCACGAAAGCCGGGCCCGGGCCCGGGCCTGCTTGCTCAGCCTTCCGTTGCCAGGGGCCTGAGCCTGGGGGCCTCCCCATGGGGAACCCTGAGTCCCACGCCACGAGTCCCCCGACTGTCCCGGCGACAACGGCACCTTTCGCGGCTTCATCCTAGCCGCGGAGTCAGAGACCAGTCCGTTTCCCCACAGAGGCCAGCCCCCTCCAGGGGCGCCCCGGCCACCCGCCACGGCGGAGGCGGACGCACGGCCATGGCGCCTCCATGCACTCTGCTCGGGGAAAACTCCCGGGGGCCGCAGCTGCCGGCCGTGCCCCATCGTCACGGCTCGTTTTCCGGGTGGCCGCGACATGCCCCGAGCGAGAAAGGGCCCTGCTCCACGCGGAACTAGGCGCTGACCAGGGCTGCCCAACGCCGGCCAATTCTCACGAGCGTTCTGCCCAAATCGATCCCGATTTGGGCAGAACGCTCGTGATAATTGGCCGGAAAACGCCCGGCGAACACACTTTGGGCACCACAGGGCTGCAGGGCGGCCCCCCCGGGTCCCTGTCCAGGATCGCGGGTCGTCGCGTTCCGGCACTGCCGGGAGGAGCTCCGGGAGGCGTGCCCCGGGGAGGCCGTCGCCTCCCGCTCCTCAGCCTCCGGGGGTCCCCTCCCTGGCGCCGGCAGCTGGGGCCGGGCCAGCCCCGAAAGCCGGGCCCGGGCCCGGGCCTGCTTGCTCAGACTTCCGTTGCCAGGGGCCTGAGCCTGGGGGCCTCCCCATGGGGAACCCTGAGTCCCGCGCCACGAGTCCCCCGACCGTCCCGGCGACAACGGCACCTTTCGCGGCTTCGTCCTAGCCGCGGAGTCAGAGACCAGTCCGTTTCCCCACAGAGGCCAGCCCCCTCCAGGGGCGCCCCGGCCACCCGCCATGGCGGAGGCGGACGCCCGTTCACGGCGCCTGCATGCACTCTGCTCGGGGAAAACTCCCCGGCGCCGCGGCTGCCGGCCGCGCCCCATCGTCGCGGCTCGTTTTCCGGGTGGCCGCGACATGCCCCGAGCGAGAAAGGGCCCTGCTCCACGCGGAACTGGGCGCTGACCAGGGCTGCCCAACGCCGGCCAATTCTCACGAGCGTTCTGCCCAAATCGATCCCGATTTGGGCAGAACGCTCGTGAGAATTGGCCGGAAAACGCCCGGCGAACACACTTCGGGCACCACAGGGCCGCAGGGCGGCCCCCCCGGGGCCCTGTCCGGGATCGCGGGTCGTCGCGTTCCGGCACCGCCGGGAGGAGCTCCGGGAGGCGGGCCCCGGGGCGGCCGACGCCTCCCGCTCCTCAGCCTCCGGGGGTCCCCTCCCTGGCGCCGGCAGCTGGGGCCGGGCCAGCCCCGAAAGCCGGGCCCGGGCCCGGGCCTGCTTGCTCAGCCTTCCGTTGCCAGGGGCCTGAGCCTGGGGGCCTCCCCATGGGGAACCCTGAGTCCCGCGCCACGAGTCCCCCGACCTTCCCGGCGACAACGGCACCTTTCGTGGCTTCGTCCTAGCCGCGGAGTCAGAGACCAGTCCGTTTCCCCACAGAGGCCAGCCCCCTCCAGGGGCGCCCCGGCCGCCCGCCACGGCGGAGGCAGACGCCCGGCCAGGGCGCCTCCATGCACTCTGCTCGGGGAAAACTCCCCGGCGCCGCGGCTGCCGGCCGCGCCCCATCGTCGCTGCTCGTTTTACGGGTGGCCGCGACATGCCCCGAGCGAGAAAGGGCCCTGTTCCACGCGGAACTGGGCGCTGACCAGGGCTGCCCAACGCCGGCCAATTCTCACGAGCGTTCTGCCCAAATCGATCCCGATTTGGGCAGAACGCTCGTGATAATTGGCCGGAAAACGCCGGTGAACACACTTCGGGCACCACAGGGCCGCAGGGCGTCCCCCCCGGGGCCCTGTCCGGGATCGCGGGTCGTCGCGTTCCGGCACCGCCGGGAGGAGCTCCGGGATGCGGGCCCCGGGGCGGCCGACGCCTCCCGCTCCTCAGCCTCCGAGGGTCCCCTCCCTGGCGCCGGCAGCTGGGGCCGGGCCAGCCCCGAAAGCCGGGCCTGGGCCCGGGCCTGCTTGCTCAGCCTTCCGTTGCCAGGGGCCTGAGCCTGGGGGCCTCCCCATGGGGAACCCTGAGTCCCACGCCACGAGTCCCCCGACCGTCCCGGCGACAACGGCACCTTTCGCGGCTTCGTCCTAGCCGCGGAGTCAGAGACCAGTCCGTTTCCCCACAGAGGCCAGCCCCCTCCAGGGGCGCCCCGGCCGCCCGCCACGGCGGAGGCGGACGCCCGGCCACCGCGCCTGCATGCACTCTGCTCGGGGAAAACTCCCCGGCGCCGCGGCTGCCGGCCGCGCCCCATCGTCGCGGCTCGTTTTCCGGGTGGCCGAGACATGCCCCGAGCGAGAAAGGGCCCTGCTCCACGCGGAACTGGGCGCTGACCAGGGCTGCCCAACGCCGGCCAATTCTCACGAGCGTTCTGCCCAAATCGATCCCGATTTGGGCAGAACGCTCGTGAGAATTGGCCGGAAAATGCCCGGCGAACACACTTCGGGCACCACAGGGCCGCAGGGCGGCCTCCCCGGGGCCCTGTCCGGGATCGCGGGTCGTCGCGTTCCGGCACCGCCGGGAGGAGGTCCGGGAGGCGGGCCCCGGGGAGGCCGACGCCTCCCGCTCCTCAGCCTCCGGGGGTCCTCTCCCCGGCGCCGGCAGCTGGGGCCGGGCCAGCCCCGAAAGCCGGGCACGGGCCCGGGCCTGCTTGCTCAGCCTTCCGTTGCCAGGGGCCTGAGCCTGGGGGCCTCCCCATGGGGAACCCTGAGTCCCGCGCCACGAGTCCCCCGACCGTCCCGGCGACAACGGCACCTTTCGTGGCTTCGTCCTAGCCGCGGAGTCAGAGACCAGTCCGTTTCCCCACAGAGGCCAGCCCCCTCCAGGGGCGCCCCGGCCGCCCGCCACGGCGGAGGCGGACGCCCGGCCACGGCGCCTCCATGCACTCTGCTCGGGGAAAACTCCCCGGCGCCGCAGCTGCCGGCCGCGCCCCATCGTCGCGGCTCGTTTTCCGTGTGGCCGCGACATGCCCCGAGCGAGAAAGGGCACTGCTCATCGCGGAACTGGGCGCTGACCAGGGCTGCCCAACGCCGGCCAATTCTCACGAGCGTTCTGCCCAAATCGATCCCGATTTGGGCAGAACGCTCGTGAGAATTGGCCGGAAAACGCCCGGCGAACACACTTCGGGCACCACAGGGCCGCAGGGCGGCCCCCCGGGGCCCTGTCCGGGATCGCGGGTCGTCGCGTTCCGGCACCTCCGGGAGGAGCTCCGGGAGGCGGGCCCCGGGGCGGCCGACGCCTCCCGCTCCTCAGCCTCTGGGGGTCCCCTCCCTGGCGCCGGCAGCTGGGGCCGGGCCAGCCCCGAAAGCCGGGCCCGGGCCCGGGCCTGCTTGCTCAGCCTTCCGTTGCCAGGGGCCTGAGCCTGGGGGCCTCCCAATGGGGAACCCTGAGACCCGCGGCACGAGTCCCCCGACCGTCCCGGCGACAACGGCACCTTTCGCGGCTTCGTCCTAGCCGCGGAGTCAGAGACCAGTCCGTTTCCCCACAGAGGCCAGCCCCCTCCAGGGGTGCCCCGACCGCCCGCTACGGCGGAGGCGTACGCCCGGCCACGGCGCCTTCATGCACTCTGCTCGGGGAATACTCCCCGGCGCCGAGGCTGCCGGCCGCGCCCCATCGTCGCGGCTCGTTTTCCGGGTGGCCGCGACATGCCCCGAGCGAGAAAGGGCCCTGCTCCACGCGGAACTGGGCGCTGACCAGGGCTGCCCAACGCCGGCCAATTCTCACGAGCGTTCTGCCCAAATCGATCCCGATTTGGGCAGAACGCTCGTGAGAATTGGCTGGAAAACGCCTGGCGAAAACACTTCGGGCATCACAGGGCCGCAGGGCGGCCCCCCCGGGGCCGCGTCCGGGATCACGGGTCGTCGCGTTCCGGCACCGCCGGGAGGAGCTCCGGGAGGCGGGCCCCGGGGCGGACGACGCCTCCCGCTCCTCAGCCTCCGGGGGTCCCCTCCCTGGCGCCGGCAGCTGGGGCCGGGCCAGCCCCGAAAGCCGGGCCCTGGCCCGGGCCTGCTTGCTCAGCCTTCCGTTGCCAGGGGCCTGAGCCTGGGGGCCTCCCCATGGGGAACCCTGAGTCCCGTGCCACGAGTCCCCCGACCTTCCCGGCGACAACGACACCTTTCGCGGCTTCGTCCTAGCCGCGGAGTCAGAGACCAGTCCGTTTCCCCACAGAGGCCAGCCCCCTCCAGGGGCGCCCCGGCCGCCCGCCACGGCGGAGCCGGACGCCCGGCCACGGCGCCTCCATGCACTCTGCTCGGGAAAAACTCCCCGGCGCCGCGGCTGCCGGCCGCGCCCCATCGTCGTGGCTCGTTTTCCGGGTGGCCGCGGCATGCCCCGAGCGAGAAAGGGCCCTGCTCCACGCGGAACTGGGCGCTGACCAGGGCTGCCCAACGCCGGCCAATTCTCACGAGCGTTCTGCCCAAATCGATCCCGATTTGGGCACTACACTCGTGAGAATTGGCCGGAAAACACCCGGCGAACACACTTCGGGCACCACAGGCCCGCAGGGCCGCCCCCCCGGGGCCCTGTCCGGGATCGCGGGTCGTCGCGTTCCGGCACCGCCGGGAGGAGCTCCGGGAGGCGGGACCCGGGGCGGCCGACGCCTCCCACTCCTCAGCCTCCGGGGGTCCCCTCTCTGGCGCCGGCAGCTGTGGCCGGGCCAGCCCCAAAGCCGGGCCCGGGGGCGGGCCTGCTTGCTCAGCCTTCCGTTGCCAGGGGCCTGAGCCTGGGGGCCTCCCCATGGGGAACCCTGAGTCCCGCGCCACGAGTCCCCCGACCGTCCCGGCGACAACGGCACCTTTCGCGGCTTCGTCCTAGCCGCGGAGTCAGAGACCAGTCCGTTTCCCCACAGAGGCCAGCCCCCTCCAGGGGCGCCCCGGCCGCCCGCCACGGCGGATGGGGACGCCCGGCCACGGCGCCTCCATGCACTCTGCTCGGGGAAAACTCCCCGGCGCCGCGGCTGCCGGCCGCGCCCCATCATCGCGGCTCGTTTTCCGGGTGGCCGCGACATGCCCCGAGCGAGAAAGGGCCCTGCTCCACGCGGAACTAGGCGCAGACCAGGGCTGCCCAACGCCGGCCAATTCTCACGAGCGTTCTGCCCAAATCGATCCCGATTTGGGCAGAACGCTCGTGATAATTGGCCGGAAAACGCCCGGCGAACACACTTTGGGCACCACAGGGCCGCAGGGCGGCCACCCCGGGTCCCTGTCCAGGATCGCGGGTCGTCGCGTTCCGGCACTGCCGGGAGGAGCTCCGGGAGGCGTGCCCCGGTGAGGCCGTCGCCTCCCGCTCCTCAGCCTCCGGGGGTCCCCTCCCTGGCGCCGGCAGCTGGGGCCGGGCCAGCCCCGAAAGCCGGGCCCGGGCCCGGGCCTGCTTGCTCAGCCTTCCGTTGCCAGGGGCCTGAGCCTGGGGGCCTCACATGGGGAACCCTGAGTCCCGCGCCACGAGTCCCCCGACCGTCCCGGCGACAACGGCACCTTTCGCGGCTTCGTCCTAGCCGCGGAGTCATAGACCAGTCCGTTTCCCCACAGAGGCCAGCCCCCTCCAGGGGCGCCCCGGCCGCCCGCCACGGCGGAGGCGGACGCCCGGCCACGGCGCCTCCATGCACTCTGCTCGGGTAAAACTCCCCGGCGCCGCGGCTGCCGGCCGCGCCCCATCGTCGCGGCTCGTTTTCCGGGTGGCCGCGACATGCCCCAAGCGAGAAAGGGCCCTGCTCCACGCGGAACTGGGCGCTGACCAGGGCTGCCCAACGCCGGCCAATTCTCACGAGCGTTCTGCCCAAATCGATTTGGGCAGAACGCTCGTGAGAATTGGCCGGAAAACGCCCGGGAAACACACTTCGGGCACCACAGGGCCGCAGAGCGGCACCCCCGGGGCCCTGTCCGGGATCGCGGGTAGTCGCGTTCCTGCACCGCCGGGAGGAGCTCCGGGAGGCGTGCCCCGGGGAGGCCGACTCCTTCCGCTCCTCAGCCTCCGGGGGTCCCCTCCCTGGCGCCGGCAGCTAGGGCCGGGCCAGCCCCGAAAGCCGGGCCCGGGCCCGGGCCTGCTTGCTCAGCCTTCCGTTGCCAGGGGCCTGAGCCTTGGGGCCTCCCCATGGGGAACCCTGAGTCCCGCGCCACGAGTCCCCCGACCGTCCCGGCGACAACGGCACCTTTCGCGGCTTCGTCCTAGCCGCGGAGTCAGAGACCAGTCCGTTTCCCCACAGAGGCCAGCCCCCTCCAGGGGCGCCCCGGCCGCCCGCCACGGCGGATGGGGACGCCCGGCCACGGCGCCTCCATGCACTCTGCTCGGGGAAAACTCCCCGGCGCCGCGGCTGCCGGCCGCGCCCCATCATCGCGGCTCGTTTTCCGGGTGGCCGCGACATGCCCCGAGCGAGAAAGGGCCCTGCTCCACGCGGAACTAGGCGCAGACCAGGGCTGCCCAACGCCGGCCAATTCTCACGAGCGTTCTGCCCAAATCGATCCCGATTTGGGCAGAACGCTCGTGATAATTGGCCGGAAA
This sequence comes from Meles meles, assembly GCF_922984935.1. Taxonomy (NCBI): domain Eukaryota; kingdom Metazoa; phylum Chordata; class Mammalia; order Carnivora; family Mustelidae; genus Meles; species Meles meles. The sequence goes on from NW_025721344.1 coordinate 68,539, forward strand.
ACGCCCGGCGAACACACTTTGGGCACCACAGGGCCGCAGGGCGGCCCCCCCGGGTCCCTGTCCAGGATCGCGGGTCGTCGCGTTCCGGCACTGCCGGGAGGAGCTCCGGGAGGCGTGCCCCGGTGAGGCCTTCGCCTCCCGCTCCTCAGCCTCCGGAGCTCCCCTCCCTGGCGCCGGCAGCTGGGGCCGGGCCAGCCCCGAAAGCCGGGCCCGGGCCCGGGCCTGCTTGCTCAGCCTTCCGTTGCCAGGGGCCTGAGCCTGGGGGCCTCACATGGGGAACCCTGAGTCCCGCGCCACGAGTCCCCCGACCGTCCCGGCGACAACGGCACCTTTCGCGGCTTCGTCCTAGCCGCGGAGTCATAGACCAGTCCGTTTCCCCACAGAGGCCAGCCCCCTCCAGGGGCGCCCCGGCCGCCCGCCACGGCGGAGGCGGACGCCCGGCCACGGCGCCTCCATGCACTCTGCTCGGGTAAAACTCCCCGGCGCCGCGGCTGCCGGCCGCGCCCCATCGTCGCGGCTCGTTTTCCGGGTGGCCGCGACATGCCCCGAGCGAGAAAGGGCCCTGCTCCCCGCGGAACTGGGCGCTGACCAGGGCTGCCCAACGCCGGCCAATTCTCACGAGCGTTCTGCCCAAATCGATTTGGGCAGAACGCTCGTGAGAATTGGCCGGAAAACGCCCAGCAAACACACTTCGGGCACCACAGGGCCGCAGAGCGGCACCCCCGGGGCCCTGTCCGGGATCGCGGGTAGTCGCGTTCCTGCACCGCCGGGAGGAGCTCCGGGAGGCGTGCCCCGTGGAGGCCGACTCCTTCCGCTCCTCAGCCTCCGGGGGTCCCCTCCCTGGCGCCGGCAGCTAGGGCCGGGCCAGCCCCGAAAGCCGGGCCCGGGCCCGGGCCTGCCTGCTCAGCCTTCCGTTGCCAGGGGCCTGAGCCTTGGGGCCTCCCCATGGGGAACCCTGAGTCCCGCGCCACGAGTCCCCCGACCGTCCCGGCGACAACGGCACCTTTCGCGGCTTCGTCCTAGCCGCGGAGTCAGAGACCAGTCCGTTTCCCCACAGAGGCCAGCCCCCTCCAGGGGCGCCCCGGCCGCCCGCCACGGCGGAAGCGGACGCACGGCCACGGCGCCTCCATGCACTCTATTCGGGGAAAACTCCCCGGCGCCGCGGCTGCCGGCCGCGCCCCATCGTCGCGGCTCGTTTTCCGGGTGGCCGCGACATGCCCCGAGCGAGAAAGGGCCCTGCTCCACGCGGAACTGGGCGCTGACCAGGGCTGCCCAACTCCGGCCAATTCTCACGAGCGTTCTGCCCAAATCGATCCCGATTTGGGCAGAACCCTCGTGAGAATTGGCCGGAAAACGCCCGGCGAACATACTTCGGGCACCACAGGGCCGCAGGGAGGCCCCCCCGGGGCCCTGTCCGGGATCGCGGGTCGTCTCTTTCCGGCACCGCCGGGAGGAGCTCCGGGAGGCGGGCCCCGGGGAGGCCGACGCCTCCCGCTCCTCAGCCTCCGGGGGTCCCCTCCCTGGCGCCGGCAGCTGATGCCGGGCCAGCCCCGAAAGCCGGGCCCGGGCCCGGGCCTGCTTGCTCAGCCTTCCGTTGCCAGGGGCCTGAGCCTGGGGGCCTCCCCATGGGGAACCCTGAGTCCCGCGCCATGAGTCCCCCGACCTTCCCGGCGACAACGGCACCTTTCGCGGCTTCGTCATGGCCGCGGAGTCAGAGACCAGTCCGTTTCCCCACAGAGGCCAGCCCCCTCCAGGGGCGCCCCGGCCGCCCGCCACGGCGGAGGCGGACGCCCGGCCACGGCGCCTCCATGCACTCTGCTCGGGGAAAACTCCCCGGCGCCGCGGCTGCCGGCCGCGCCCCATCGTCGCGGCTCGTTTTCCGGGTCGCCGCGACATGCCCCGAGCGAGAAAGGGCCCTGCTCCACGCGGAACTGGGCGCTGACCAGGGCTGCCCAACGCCGGACAATTCTCACGAGCGTTCTGCCCAAATCGATCCCGATTTGGGCACTACACTCGTGAGAATTGGCCGGAAAACGCCCGGCGAACACACTTCGGGCACCACAGGGCCGCAGGGCCGCCCCCCCGGGGCCCTGTCCGGGATCGCGGGTCGTCGCGTTCCGGCACCGCCGGGAGGAGCTCCGGGAGGCGGGCCCCGGGGAGGCCGACGCCTCCCGCTCCTCAGCCTCCGGGGGTCCCCTCCCTGGCGCCGGCAGCTGGGGCCGGGCCGGCCCCGAAAGCCGGGCCCGGGCCGGGCCTGCTTGCTCAGCCTTCTGTTGCCAGGAGCCTGAGCCTGGGGGCCTCCCCATGGGGAACCCTGAGTCCCGCGCCACGAGTCCCCCGACCGTCCCGGTGACAACGGCACCTTTCGCGGCTTTGTCCTAGACGCGGAGTGAGAGACCAGTCCGTTTCCCCACAGAGGCCAGCCCCCTCCAGGGGCGCCCCGGCCGCCCGCCACGGCGGAGGCGGATGCCCGGCCACGGCGCCTCCATGCACTCTGCTCGGGGAAAACTCCCCGGCGCCGCGGCTGCCGGCCGCGCCCCATCGTCGCGGCTCGTTTTCCAGGTGGCCGCGACATGCCCCGAGCGAGAAAGGGCCCTGCTCCACGCGGAACTGGGCGCTGACCAGGGCTGCCCAACGCCGGCCAATTCTCACGAGCGTTCTGCCCAAATCGATCCCGATTTGGGCAGAACGCTCGTGAGAATTGGCCGGAATACGCCCGGCGAACACACTTCGGGCACCACAGGGCCGCAGGGCCGCCCCCCCAGGGCCCTGTCCGGGATCGCGGGTCGTCGCGTTCCGGCACCGCTGGGAGGAGCTCCGGGATGAGGGCCCCGGGGAGGCCGACGCCTCCCGCTCCTCAGCCTCCGGGGGTCCCCTCCCTGGCGCCGGCAGCTGGGGCCGAGCCGGCCCCGAAATCCGGGCCCGGGCCCTGGCCTGCTTGCTCAACCTTCGGTTGCCAGGGGCCTTAGCCTGGGGGCCTCCCCATGGGGAACCCTGAGTCCCGCGCCACGAGTCCCCCGACCGTCCCGGCGACAACGGCACCTTTCGCGGCTTTGTCCTAGCCGAGGAGTGAGAGACCAGTCCGTTTCCCCACAGAGGCCAGCCCCATCCAGGGGCGCCCCGGCCGCCCGCCACGGCGGAGGCGGACGCCCGGCCACGGCGCCTGCATGCACTCTGCTCGGGGAAAACTCCCCGGCGCCGCGGCTGCCGGCCGCGCCCCATCGTCGCGGCTCGTTTTCCGGGTGGCCGAGACATGCCCCGATCGAGAAAGGGCCCTGCTCCACGCGGAACTGGGCGCTGAGCAGGGCTGCCCAACGCCGGCCAATTCTCACGAGCGTTCTGCCCAAATCGATCCCAATTTGGGCAGAACGCTCGTGAGAATTTGCCGGAAAATGCCCGGCGAACACACTTCGGGCACCACAGGGCCGCAGGGCGGCCTCCCCGGGGCCCTCTCCGGGATCGCGGGTCGTCGCGTTCCGGCACCGCCGGGAGGAGCTCCGGGAGGCGTGCCCCGGGGAGGCCGACTCGTCCCGCTCCTCAGCCTCCGGGGGTCCCCTCCCTGGCGCCGGCAGCTAGGGCCGGGCAAGCCACGAAAGCCGGGCCCGGGCCCGGGCCTGCTTGCTCAGCCTTCCGTTGCCAGGGGCCTGAGCCTGGGGGCCTCCCCATGGGGAACCCTGAGTCCCACGCCACGAGTCCCCCGACTGTCCCGGCGACAACGGCACCTTTCGCGGCTTCATCCTAGCCGCGGAGTCAGAGACCAGTCCGTTTCCCCACAGAGGCCAGCCCCCTCCAGGGGCGCCCCGGCCACCCGCCACGGCGGAGGCGGACGCACGGCCATGGCGCCTCCATGCACTCTGCTCGGGGGAAAACTCCCGGGGGCCGCAGCTGCCGGCCGTGCCCCATCGTCACGGCTCGTTTTCCGGGTGGCCGCGACATGCCCCGAGCGAGAAAGGGCCCTGCTCCACGCGGAACTAGGCGCTGACCAGGGCTGCCCAACGCCGGCCAATTCTCACGAGCGTTCTGCCCAAATCGATCCCGATTTGGGCAGAACGCTCGTGATAATTGGCCGGAAAACGCCCGGCGAACACACTTTGGGCACCACAGGGCTGCAGGGCGGCCCCCCCGGGTCCCTGTCCAGGATCGCGGGTCGTCGCGTTCCGGCACTGCCGGGAGGAGCTCCGGGAGGCGTGCCCCGGGGAGGCCGTCGCCTCCCGCTCCTCAGCCTCCGGGGGTCCCCTCCCTGGCGCCGGCAGCTGGGGCCGGGCCAGCCCCGAAAGCCGGGCCCGGGCCCGGGCCTGCTTGCTCAGACTTCCGTTGCCAGGGGCCTGAGCCTGGGGGCCTCCCCATGGGGAACCCTGAGTCCCGCGCCACGAGTCCCCCGACCGTTCCCGGCGACAACGGCACCTTTCGCGGCTTCGTTCTAGCCGCGGAGTCAGAGACCAGTCCGTTTCCCCACAGAGGCCAGCCCCCTCCAGGGGCGCCCCGGCCACCCGCCATGGCGGAGGCGGACGCCCGTTCACGGCGCCTGCATGCACTCTGCTCGGGGAAAATTCCCCGGCGCCGCGGCTGCCGGCCGCGCCCCATCGTCGCGGCTCGTTTTCCGGGTGGCCGCGACATGCCCCGAGCGAGAAAGGGCCCTGCTCCACGCGGAACTGGGCGCTGACCAGGGCTGCCCAACGCCGGCCAATTCTCACGAGCGTTCTGCCCAAATCGATCCCGATTTGGGCAGAACGCTCGTGAGAATTGGCCGGAAAACGCCCGGCGAACACACTTCGGGCACCACAGGGCCGCAGGGCGGCCCCCCCGGGGCCCTGTCCGGGATCGCGGGTCGTCGCGTTCCGGCACCGCCGGGAGGAGCTCCGGGAGGCGGGCCCCGGGGCGGCCGACGCCTCCCGCTCCTCAGCCTCCGGGGGTCCCCTCCCTGGCGCCGGCAGCTGGGGCCGGGCCAGCCCCGAAAGCCGGGCCCGGGCCCGGGCCTGCTTGCTCAGCCTTCCGTTGCCAGGGGCCTGAGCCTGGGGGCCTCCCCATGGGGAACCCTGAGTCCCGCGCCACGAGTCCCCCGACCTTCCCGGCGACAACGGCACCTTTCGTGGCTTTGTCCTAGCCGCGGAGTCAGAGACCAGTCCGTTTCCCCACAGAGGCCAGCCCCCTCCAGGGGCGCCCCGGCCGCCCGCCACGGCGGAGGCAGACGCCCGGCCAGGGCGCCTCCATGCACTCTGCTCGGGGAAAACTCCCCGGCGCCGCGGCTGCCGGCCGCGCCCCATCGTCGCTGCTCGTTTTACGGGTGGCCGCGACATGCCCCGAGCGAGAAAGGGCCCTGTTCCACGCGGAACTGGGCGCTGACCAGGGCTGCCCAACGCCGGCCAATTCTCACGAGCGTTCTGCCCAAATCGATCCCGATTTGGGCAGAACGCTCGTGATAATTGGCCGGAAAACGCCGGTGAACACACTTCGGGCACCACAGGGCCGCAGGGCGTCCCCCCCGGGGCCCTGTCCGGGATCGCGGGTCGTCGCGTTCCGGCACCGCCGGGAGGAGCTCCGGGATGCGGGCCCCGGGGCGGCCGACGCCTCCCGCTCCTCAGCCTCCGAGGGTCCCCTCCCTGGCGCCGGCAGCTGGGGCCGGGCCAGCCCCGAAAGCCGGGCCTGGGCCCGGGCCTGCTTGCTCAGCCTTCCGTTGCCAGGGGCCTGAGCCTGGGGGCCTCCCCATGGGGAACCCTGAGTCCCACGCCACGAGTCCCCCGACCGTCCCGGCGACAACGGCACCTTTCGCGGCTTCGTCCTAGCCGCGGAGTCAGAGACCAGTCCGTTTCCCCACAGAGGCCAGCCCCCTCCAGGGGCGCCCCGGCCGCCCGCCACGGCGGAGGCGGACGCCCGGCCACCGCGCCTGCATGCACTCTGCTCGGGGGAAAACTCCCCGGCGCCGCGGCTGCCGGCCGCGCCCCATCGTCGCGGCTCGTTTTCCGGGTGGCCGAGACATGCCCCGAGCGAGAAAGGGCCCTGCTCCACGCGGAACTGGGCGCTGACCAGGGCTGCCCAACGCCGGCCAATTCTCACGAGCGTTCTGCCCAAATCGATCCCGATTTGGGCAGAACGCTCGTGAGAATTGGCCGGAAAATGCCCGGCGAACACACTTCGGGCACCACAGGGCCGCAGGGCGGCCTCCCCGGGGCCCTGTCCGGGATCGCGGGTCGTCGCGTTCCGGCACCGCCGGGAGGAGGTCCGGGAGGCGGGCCCCGGGGAGGCCGACGCCTCCCGCTCCTCAGCCTCCGGGGGTCCTCTCCCCGGCGCCGGCAGCTGGGGCCGGGCCAGCCCCGAAAGCCGGGCCCGGGCCCGGGCCTGCTTGCTCAGCCTTCCGTTGCCAGGGGCCTGAGCCTGGGGGCCTCCCCATGGGGAACCCTGAGTCCCGCGCCACGAGTCCCCCCGACCGTCCCGGCGACAACGGCACCTTTCGTGGCTTCGTCCTAGCCGCGGAGTCAGAGACCAGTCCGTTTCCCCACAGAGGCCAGCCCCCTCCAGGGGCGCCCCGGCCGCCCGCCACGGCGGAGGCGGACGCCCGGCCACGGCGCCTCCATGCACTCTGCTCGGGGAAAACTCCCCGGCGCCGCAGCTGCCGGCCGCGCCCCATCGTCGCGGCTCGTTTTCCGTGTGGCCGCGACATGCCCCGAGCGAGAAAGGGCACTGCTCATCGCGGAACTGGGCGCTGACCAGGGCTGCCCAACGCCGGCCAATTCTCACGAGCGTTCTGCCCAAATCGATCCCGATTTGGGCAGAACGCTCGTGAGAATTGGCCGGAAAACGCCCGGCGAACACACTTCGGGCACCACAGGGCCGCAGGGCGGCCCCCCGGGGCCCTGTCCGGGATCGCGGGTCGTCGCGTTCCGGCACCGCCGGGAGGAGCTCCGGGAGGCGGGCCCCGGGGCGGCCGACGCCTCCCGCTCCTCAGCCTCTGGGGGTCCCCTCCCTGGCGCCGGCAGCTGGGGCCGGGCCAGCCCCGAAAGCCGGGCCCGGGCCCGGGCCTGCTTGCTCAGCCTTCCGTTGCCAGGGGCCTGAGCCTGGGGGCCTCCCCATGGGGAACCCTGAGACCCGCGGCACGAGTCCCCCCGACCGTCCCGGCGACAACGGCACCTTTCGCGGCTTCGTCCTAGCCGCGGAGTCAGAGACCAGTCCGTTTCCCCACAGAGGCCAGCCCCCTCCAGGGGTGCCCCGACCGCCCGCTACGGCGGAGGCGTACGCCCGGCCACGGCGCCTTCATGCACTCTGCTCGGGGAATACTCCCCGGCGCCGAGGCTGCCGGCCGCGCCCCATCGTCGCGGCTCGTTTTCCGGGTGGCCGCGACATGCCCCGAGCGAGAAAGGGCCCTGCTCCACGCGGAACTGGGCGCTGACCAGGGCTGCCCAACGCCGGCCAATTCTCACGAGCGTTCTGCCCAAATCGATCCCGATTTGGGCAGAACGCTCGTGAGAATTGGCTGGAAAACGCCTGGCGAAAACACTTCGGGCATCACAGGGCCGCAGGGCGGCCCCCCCGGGGCCGCGTCCGGGATCACGGGTCGTCGCGTTCCGGCACCGCCGGGAGGAGCTCCGGGAGGCGGGCCCCGGGGCGGACGACGCCTCCCGCTCCTCAGCCTCCGGGGGTCCCCTCCCTGGCGCCGGCAGCTGGGGCCGGGCCAGCCCCGAAAGCCGGGCCCTGGCCCGGGCCTGCTTGCTCAGCCTTCCGTTGCCAGGGGCCTGAGCCTGGGGGCCTCCCCATGGGGAACCCTGAGTCCCGTGCCACGAGTCCCCCGACCTTCCCGGCGACAACGACACCTTTCGCGGCTTCGTCCTAGCCGCGGAGTCAGAGACCAGTCCGTTTCCCCACAGAGGCCAGCCCCCTCCAGGGGCGCCCCGGCCGCCCGCCACGGCGGAGCCGGACGCCCGGCCACGGCGCCTCCATGCACTCTGCTCGGGAAAAACTCCCCGGCGCCGCGGCTGCCGGCCGCGCCCCATCGTCGTGGCTCGTTTTCCGGGTGGCCGCGGCATGCCCCGAGCGAGAAAGGGCCCTGCTCCACGCAGAACTGGGCGCTGAGCAGGGCTGCCCAACGCCGGCCAATTCTCACGAGCGTTCTGCCCAAATCGATCCCGATTTGGGCACTACACTCGTGAGAATTGGCCGGAAAACACCCGGCGAACACACTTCGGGCACCACAGGCCCGCAGGGCCGCCCCCCCCGGGGCCCTGTCCGGGATCGCGGGTCGTCGCGTTCCGGCACCGCCGGGAGGAGCTCCGGGAGGCGGGACCCGGGGCGGCCGACGCCTCCCACTCCTCAGCCTCCGGGGGTCCCCTCTCTGGCGCCGGCAGCTGTGGCCGGGCCAGCCCCAAAGCCGGGCCCGGGGGCGGGCCTGCTTGCTCAGCCTTCCGTTGCCAGGGGCCTGAGCCTGGGGGCCTCCCCATGGGGAACCCTGAGTCCCGCGCCACGAGTCCCCCGACCGTCCCGGCGACAACGGCACCTTTCGCGGCTTCGTCCTAGCCGCGGAGTCAGAGACCAGTCCGTTTCCCCACAGAGGCCAGCCCCCTCCAGGGGCGCCCCGGCCGCCCGCCACGGCGGATGGGGACGCCCGGCCACGGCGCCTCCATGCACTCTGCTCGGGGAAAACTCCCCGGCGCCGCGGCTGCCGGCCGCGCCCCATCATCGCGGCTCGTTTTCCGGGTGGCCGCGACATGCCCCGAGCGAGAAAGGGCCCTGCTCCACGCGGAACTAGGCGCAGACCAGGGCTGCCCAACGCCGGCCAATTCTCACGAGCGTTCTGCCCAAATCGATCCCGATTTGGGCAGAACGCTCGTGATAATTGGCCGGAAAACGCCCGGCGAACACACTTTGGGCACCACAGGGCCGCAGGGCGGCCACCCCGGGTCCCTGTCCAGGATCGCGGGTCGTCGCGTTCCGGCACTGCCGGGAGGAGCTCCGGGAGGCGTGCCCCGGTGAGGCCGTCGCCTCCCGCTCCTCAGCCTCCGGGGGTCCCCTCCCTGGCGCCGGCAGCTGGGGCCGGGCCAGCCCCGAAAGCCGGGCCCGGGCCCGGGCCTGCTTGCTCAGCCTTCCGTTGCCAGGGGCCTGAGCCTGGGGGCCTCACATGGGGAACCCTGAGTCCCGCGCCACGAGTCCCCCGACCGTCCCGGCGACAACGGCACCTTTCGCGGCTTCGTCCTAGCCGCGGAGTCATAGACCAGTCCGTTTCCCCACAGAGGCCAGCCCCCTCCAGGGGCGCCCCGGCCGCCCGCCACGGCGGAGGCGGACGCCCGGCCACGGCGCCTCCATGCACTCTGCTCGGGTAAAACTCCCCGGCGCCGCGGCTGCCGGCCGCGCCCCATCGTCGCGGCTCGTTTTCCGGGTGGCCGCGACATGCCCCAAGCGAGAAAGGGCCCTGCTCCACGCGGAACTGGGCGCTGACCAGGGCTGCCCAACGCCGGCCAATTCTCACGAGCGTTCTGCCCAAATCGATTTGGGCAGAACGCTCGTGAGAATTGGCCGGAAAACGCCCGGGAAACACACTTCGGGCACCACAGGGCCGCAGAGCGGCACCCCCGGGGCCCTGTCCGGGATCGCGGGTAGTCGCGTTCCTGCACCGCCGGGAGGAGCTCCGGGAGGCGTGCCCCGGGGAGGCCGACTCCTTCCGCTCCTCAGCCTCCGGGGGTCCCCTCCCTGGCGCCGGCAGCTAGGGCCGGGCCAGCCCCGAAAGCCGGGCCCGGGCCCGGGCCTGCTTGCTCAGCCTTCCGTTGCCAGGGGCCTGAGCCTTGGGGCCTCCCATGGGGAACCCTGAGTCCCGCGCCACGAGTCCCCCGACCGTCCCGGCGACAACGGCACCTTTCGCGGCTTCGTCCTAGCCGCGGAGTCAGAGACCAGTCCGTTTCCCCACAGAGGCCAGCCCCCTCCAGGGGCGCCCCGGCCGCCCGCCACGGCGGATGGGGACGCCCGGCCACGGCGCCTCCATGCACTCTGCTCGGGGAAAACTCCCCGGCGCCGCGGCTGCCGGCCGCGCCCCATCATCGCGGCTCGTTTTCCGGGTGGCCGCGACATGCCCCGAGCGAGAAAGGGCCCTGCTCCACGCGGAACTAGGCGCAGACCAGGGCTGCCCAACGCCGGCCAATTCTCACGAGCGTTCTGCCCAAATCGATCCCGATTTGGGCAGAACGCTCGTGATAATTGGCCGGAAAACGCCCGGCGAACACACTTTGGGCACCACAGGGCCGCAGGGCGGCCCCCCCGGGTCCCTGTCCAGGATCGCGGGTCGTCGCGTTCCGGCACTGCCGGGAGGAGCTCCGGGAGGCGTGCCCCGGTGAGGCCTTCGCCTCCCGCTCCTCAGCCTCCGGAGCTCCCCTCCCTGGCGCCGGCAGCTGGGGCCGGGCCAGCCCCGAAAGCCGGGCCCGGGCCCGGGCCTGCTTGCTCAGCCTTCCGTTGCCAGGGGCCTGAGCCTGGGGGCCTCACATGGGGAACCCTGAGTCCCGCGCCACGAGTCCCCCGACCGTCCCGGCGACAACGGCACCTTTCGCGGCTTCGTCCTAGCCGCGGAGTCATAGACCAGTCCGTTTCCCCACAGAGGCCAGCCCCCTCCAGGGGCGCCCCGGCCGCCCGCCACGGCGGAGGCGGACGCCCGGCCACGGCGCCTCCATGCACTCTGCTCGGGTAAAACTCCCCGGCGCCGCGGCTGCCGGCCGCGCCCCATCGTCGCGGCTCGTTTTCCGGGTGGCCGCGACAATGCCCCGAGCGAGAAAGGGCCCTTCTCCACGCGGAACTGGGTGCTGACCAGGGCTGCCCAACGCCGGCCAACTCTCACGAGCGTTCTGCCCAAATCGATCCCGATTTGGGCAGAACGCTCGTGAGAATTGGCCGGAAAACGCCCGGCGAACACACTTCGGGCACCACAGGGCCGCCGGGCGGCCCCCCCGGGGCCCTGTCCGGGATCGCGGGTCGTCTCTTTCCGGCACCGCTGGGAGGAGCTCCGGGAGGCGTGCCCCGGGGAGGCCGACTCCTCCCGCTCCTCAGCCTCCGGGGGTCCCCTCCCCGGCGCCGGCAGCTGGGGCCGGGCCAGCCCCGAAAGCCGGGCCCGGGCCCGGGCCTGCTTGCTCAGCCTTCCGTTGCCAGGGGCCTGAGCCTGCGGGCCTCCCCATGGGGAACCCTGAGTCCCGCGCCACGAGTCCCCCAACCGTCCCGGCGACAACGGCACCTTTCGCGGCTTCGTCCTAGCCGCGGAGTCAGAGACCAGTCCGTTTCCCCACAGAGGCCAGCCCCCTCCAGGGGCGCCCCGGCCGCCCGCCACGGCGGAGGCGGACGCCCGGCCACGGCGCCTCCATGCACTCTGCTCGGGAAAAACTCCCCGGCGCCGCGGCTGCCGGCCGCGCCCCATCGTCGTGGCTCGTTTTCCGGGTGGCCGCGGCATGCCCCGAGCGAGAAAGGGCCCTGCTCCACGCAGAACTGGGCGCTGAGCAGGGCTGCCCAACGCCGGCCAATTCTCACGAGCGTTCTGCCCAAATCGATCCCGATTTGGGCAGAACGCTCGTGAGAATTGGCCGGAAAATGCCCGGCGAACACACTTCGGGCACCACAGGGCCGCAGGGCGGCCTCCCCGGGGCCCTGTCCGGGATCGCGGGTCGTCGCGTTCCGGCACCGCCGGGAGGAGCTCCGGGAGGGGGGCCCCGGGGAGGCCGACGCCTCCCGCTCCTCAGCCTCCGGGGGTCCCCTCCCCGGGCCGGCAGCTGGGGCCGGGCCAGCCCCGAAAGCCGGGCCCGGGCCCGGGCCTGCTTGCTCAGCCTTCCGTTGCCAGGGGCCTGAGCCTGGGGGCCTCCCCATGGGGAACCCTGAGTCCCGCGCCACGAGTCCCCCGACCGTCCCGGCGACAACGGCACCTTTCGTGGCTTCATCCTAGCCGCGGAGTCAGAGACCAGTCCGTTTCCCCACAGAGGCCAGCCCCCTCCAGGGGCGCCCCGGCCGCCCGCCACGGCGGAGGCGGACGCCCGGCCAGGGCGCCTCCATGCACTCTGCTCGGGGAAAACTCCCCGGCGCCGCAGCTGCCGGCCGCGCCCCATCGTCGCGGCTCGTTTTCCGGGTGGCCGCGACATGCCCCGAGCAAGAAAGGGCCCTGCTCCCCGCGGAACTGGGCGCTGACCAGGGCTGCCCAACGCCGGCCAATTCTCACGAGCGTTCTGCCCAAATCGATTTGGGCAGAACGCTCGTGAGAATTGGCCGGAAAACGCCCAGCAAACACACTTCGGGCACCACAGGGCCGCAGAGCGGCACCCCCGGGGCCCTGTCCGGGATCGCGGGTAGTCGCGTTCCTGCACCGCCGGGAGGAGCTCCGGGAGGCGTGCCCCGTGGAGGCCGACTCCTTCCGCTCCTCAGCCTCCGGGGGTCCCCTCCCTGGCGCCGGCAGCTAGGGCCGGGCCAGCCCCGAAAGCCGGGCCCGGGCCCGGGCCTGCCTGCTCAGCCTTCCGTTGCCAGGGGCCTGAGCCTTGGGGCCTCCCCATGGGGAACCCTGAGTCCCGCGCCACGAGTCCCCCGACCGTCCCGGCGACAACGGCACCTTTCGCGGCTTCGTCCTAGCCGCGGAGTCAGAGACCAGTCCGTTTCCCCACAGAGGCCAGCCCCCTCCAGGGGCGCCCCGGCCGCCCGCCACGGCGGAAGCGGACGCACGGCCACGGCGCCTCCATGCACTCTGCTCGGGGAAAACTCCCCGGCGCCGCGGCTGCCGGCCGCGCCCCATCGTCGCGGCTCGTTTTCCGGGTGGCCGCGACATGCCCCGAGCGAGAAAGGGCCCTGCTCCACGCGGAACTGGGCGCTGACCAGGGCTGCCCAACTCCGGCCAATTCTCACGAGCGTTCTGCCCAAATCGATCCCGATTTGGGCAGAACCCTCGTGAGAATTGGCCGGAAAACGCCCGGCGAACATACTTCGGGCACCACAGGGCCGCAGGGAGGCCCCCCCGGGGCCCTGTCCGGGATCGCGGGTCGTCTCTTTCCGGCACCGCCGGGAGGAGCTCCGGGAGGCGGGCCCCGAGGAGGCCGACGCCTCCCGCTCCTCAGCCTCCGGGGGTCCCCTCCCTGGCGCCGGCAGCTGATGCCGGGCCAGCCCCGAAAGCCGGGCCCGGGCCCGGGCCTGCTTGCTCAGCCTTCCGTTGCCAGGGGCCTGAGCCTGGGGGCCTCCCCATGGGGAACCCTGAGTCCCGCGCCATGAGTCCCCCGACCTTCCCGGCGACAACGGCACCTTTCGCGGCTTCGTCATGGCCGCGGAGTCAGAGACCAGTCCGTTTCCCCACAGAGGCCAGCCCCCTCCAGGGGCGCCCCGGCCGCCCGCCACGGCGGAGGCGGACGCCCGGCCACGGCGCCTCCATGCACTCTGCTCGGGGAAAACTCCCCGGCGCCGCGGCTGCCGGCCGCGCCCCATCGTCGCGGCTCGTTTTCCGGGTCGCCGCGACATGCCCCGAGCGAGAAAGGGCCCTGCTCCACGCGGAACTGGGCGCTGACCAGGGCTGCCCAACGCCGGACAATTCTCACGAGCGTTCTGCCCAAATCGATCCCGATTTGGGCACTACACTCGTGAGAATTGGCCGGAAAACGCCCGGCGAACACACTTCGGGCACCACAGGGCCGCAGGGCCGCCCCCCCGGGGCCCTGTCCGGGATCGCGGGTCGTCGCGTTCCGGCACCGCCGGGAGGAGCTCCGGGAGGCGGGCCCCGGGGAGGCCGACGCCTCCCGCTCCTCAGCCTCCGGGGGTCCCCTCCCTGGCGCCGGCAGCTGGGGCCGGGCCGGCCCCGAAAGCCGGGCCCGGGCCGGGCCTGCTTGCTCAGCCTTCTGTTGCCAGGAGCCTGAGCCTGGGGGCCTCCCCATGGGGAACCCTGAGTCCCGCGCCACGAGTCCCCCGACCGTCCCGGTGACAACGGCACCTTTCGCGGCTTTGTCCTAGACGCGGAGTGAGAGACCAGTCCGTTTCCCCACAGAGGCCAGCCCCCTCCAGGGGCGCCCCGGCCGCCCGCCACGGCGGAGGCGGATGCCCGGCCACGGCGCCTCCATGCACTCTGCTCGGGGAAAACTCCCCGGCGCCGCGGCTGCCGGCCGCGCCCCATCGTCGCGGCTCGTTTTCCAGGTGGCCGCGACATGCCCCGAGCGAGAAAGGGCCCTGCTCCACGCGGAACTGGGCGCTGACCAGGGCTGCCCAACGCCGGCCAATTCTCACGAGCGTTCTGCCCAAATCGATCCCGATTTGGGCAGAACGCTCGTGAGAATTGGCCGGAATACGCCCGGCGAACACACTTCGGGCACCACAGGGCCGCAGGGCCGCCCCCCCAGGGCCCTGTCCGGGATCGCGGGTCGTCGCGTTCCGGCACCGCTGGGAGGAGCTCCGGGATGAGGGCCCCGGGGAGGCCGACGCCTCCCGCTCCTCAGCCTCCGGGGGTCCCCTCCCTGGCGCCGGCAGCTGGGGCCGAGCCGGCCCCGAAATCCGGGCCCGGGCCCTGGCCTGCTTGCTCAACCTTCGGTTGCCAGGGGCCTTAGCCTGGGGGCCTCCCCATGGGGAACCCTGAGTCCAGCGCCACGAGTCCCCCGACCGTCCCGGCGACAACGGCACCTTTCGCGGCTTTGTCCTAGCCGAGGAGTGAGAGACCAGTCCGTTTCCCCACAGAGGCCAGCCCCATCCAGGGGCGCCCCGGCCGCCCGCCACGGCGGAGGCGGACGCCCGGCCACGGCGCCTGCATGCACTCTGCTCGGGGAAAACTCCCCGGCGCCGCGGCTGCCGGCCGCGCCCCATCGTCGCGGCTCGTTTTCCGGGTGGCCGAGACATGCCCCGATCGAGAAAGGGCCCTGCTCCACGCGGAACTGGGCGCTGAGCAGGGCTGCCCAACGCCGGCCAATTCTCACGAGCGTTCTGCCCAAATCGATCCCAATTTGGGCAGAACGCTCGTGAGAATTTGCCGGAAAATGCCCGGCGAACACACTTCGGGCACCACAGGGCCGCAGGGCGGCCTCCCCGGGGCCCTCTCCGGGATCGCGGGTCGTCGCGTTCCGGCACCGCCGGGAGGAGCTCCGGGAGGCGGGCCCCGGGGAGGCCGACGCCTCCCGCTCCTCAGCCTCCGGGGGTCCCCTCCCCGGCGCCGGCAGCTGGGGCCGGGCCAGCCCCGAAAGCCGGGCCCGGGCCCGGGCCTGCTTGCTCAGCCTTCCTTTGCCAGGGGCCTGAGCCTGGGGGCCTCCGCATGGGGAACCCTGAGTCCCGCGCCACGAGTCCCCCGACCGTCCCGGCGACAACGGCACCTTTCGTGGCTTCGTCCTAGCCGCGGAGTCAGAGACCAGTCCGTTTCCCCACAGAGGCCAGCCCCCTCCAGGGGCGCACCGGCCGCCCGCCACGGCGGAGGCGGACGCCCGGCCACGGCGCCTCCATGCACTCTGCTCGGGGAAAACTCCCCGGCGCCGCAGCTGCCGGCCGCGCCCCATCGTCGCGGCTCGTTTTCCGGGTGGCCGCGACATGCCCCGAGCGAGAAAGGGCACTGCTCCTCGCGGAACTGGGCGCTGACCAGGGCTGCCCAACGCCGGCCAATTCTCACGAGCGTTCTGCCCAAATCGATTTGGGCAGAACGCTCGTGAGAATTGGCCGGAAAACGCCCGGCAAACACACTTCGGGCACCACAGGGCCGCAGAGCGGCACCCCCGGGGCCCTGTCCGGGATCGCGGGTAGTCGCGTTCCTGCACCGCCGGGAGGAGCTCCGGGAGGCGTGCCCCGGGGAGGCCGACTCGTCCCGCTCCTCAGCCTCCGGGGGTCCCCTCCCTGGCGCCGGCAGCTAGGGCCGGGCAAGCCACGAAAGCCGGGCCCGGGCCCGGGCCTGCTTGCTCAGCCTTCCGTTGCCAGGGGCCTGAGCCTGGGGGCCTCCCCATGGGGAACCCTGAGTCCCACGCCACGAGTCCCCCGACTGTCCCGGCGACAACGGCACCTTTCGCGGCTTCATCCTAGCCGCGGAGTCAGAGACCAGTCCGTTTCCCCACAGAGGCCAGCCCCCTCCAGGGGCGCCCCGGCCACCCGCCACGGCGGAGGCGGACGCACGGCCATGGCGCCTCCATGCACTCTGCTCGGGGAAAACTCCCGGGGGCCGCAGCTGCCGGCCGTGCCCCATCGTCACGGCTCGTTTTCCGGGTGGCCGCGACATGCCCCGAGCGAGAAAGGGCCCTGCTCCACGCGGAACTAGGCGCTGACCAGGGCTGCCCAACGCCGGCCAATTCTCACGAGCGTTCTGCCCAAATCGATCCCGATTTGGGCAGAACGCTCGTGATAATTGGCCGGAAAACGCCCGGCGAACACACTTTGGGCACCACAGGGCTGCAGGGCGGCCCCCCCGGGTCCCTGTCCAGGATCGCGGGTCGTCGCGTTCCGGCACTGCCGGGAGGAGCTCCGGGAGGCGTGCCCCGGGGAGGCCGTCGCCTCCCGCTCCTCAGCCTCCGGGGGTCCCCTCCCTGGCGCCGGCAGCTGGGGCCGGGCCAGCCCCGAAAGCCGGGCCCGGGCCCGGGCCTGCTTGCTCAGACTTCCGTTGCCAGGGGCCTGAGCCTGGGGGCCTCCCCATGGGGAACCCTGAGTCCCGCGCCACGAGTCCCCCGACCGTCCCGGCGACAACGGCACCTTTCGCGGCTTCGTCCTAGCCGCGGAGTCAGAGACCAGTCCGTTTCCCCACAGAGGCCAGCCCCCTCCAGGGGCGCCCCGGCCACCCGCCATGGCGGAGGCGGACGCCCGTTCACGGCGCCTGCATGCACTCTGCTCGGGGAAAACTCCCCGGCGCCGCGGCTGCCGGCCGCGCCCCATCGTCGCGGCTCGTTTTCCGGGTGGCCGCGACATGCCCCGAGCGAGAAAGGGCCCTGCTCCACGCGGAACTGGGCGCTGACCAGGGCTGCCCAACGCCGGCCAATTCTCACGAGCGTTCTGCCCAAATCGATCCCGATTTGGGCAGAACGCTCGTGAGAATTGGCCGGAAAACGCCCGGCGAACACACTTCGGGCACCACAGGGCCGCAGGGCGGCCCCCCCGGGGCCCTGTCCGGGATCGCGGGTCGTCGCGTTCCGGCACCGCCGGGAGGAGCTCCGGGAGGCGGGCCCCGGGGCGGCCGACGCCTCCCGCTCCTCAGCCTCCGGGGGTCCCCTCCCTGGCGCCGGCAGCTGGGGCCGGGCCAGCCCCGAAAGCCGGGCCCGGGCCCGGGCCTGCTTGCTCAGCCTTCCGTTGCCAGGGGCCTGAGCCTGGGGGCCTCCCCATGGGGAACCCTGAGTCCCGCGCCACGAGTCCCCCGACCTTCCCGGCGACAACGGCACCTTTCGCGGCTTCGTCCTAGCCGCGGAGTCAGAGACCAGTCCGTTTCCCCACAGAGGCCAGCCCCCTCCAGGGGCGCCCCGGCCGCCCGCCACGGCGGAGGCAGACGCCCGGCCAGGGCGCCTCCATGCACTCTGCTCGGGGAAAACTCCCCGGCGCCGCGGCTGCCGGCCGCGCCCCATCGTCGCTGCTCGTTTTACGGGTGGCCGCGACATGCCCCGAGCGAGAAAGGGCCCTGTTCCACGCGGAACTGGGCGCTGACCAGGGCTGCCCAACGCCGGCCAATTCTCACGAGCGTTCTGCCCAAATCGATCCCGATTTGGGCAGAACGCTCGTGATAATTGGCCGGAAAACGCCGGTGAACACACTTCGGGCACCACAGGGCCGCAGGGCGTCCCCCCCGGGGCCCTGTCCGGGATCGCGGGTCGTCGCGTTCCGGCACCGCCGGGAGGAGCTCCGGGATGCGGGCCCCGGGGCGGCCGACGCCTCCCGCTCCTCAGCCTCCGAGGGTCCCCTCCCTGGCGCCGGCAGCTGGGGCCGGGCCAGCCCCGAAAGCCGGGCCCGGGCCCGGGCCTGCTTGCTCAGCCTTCCGTTGCCAGGGGCCTGAGCCTGGGGGCCTCCCCATGGGGAACCCTGAGTCCCACGCCACGAGTCCCCCGACCGTCCCGGCGACAACGGCACCTTTCGCGGCTTCGTCCTAGCCGCGGAGTCAGAGACCAGTCCGTTTCCCCACAGAGGCCAGCCCCCTCCAGGGGCGCCCCGGCCGCCCACCACGGCGGAGGCGGACGCCCGGCCACGGCGCCTGCATGCACTCTGCTCGGGGAAAACTCCCCGGCGCCGCGGCTGCCGGCCGCGCCCCATCGTCGCGGCTCGTTTTCCGGGTGGCCGAGACATGCCCCGAGCGAGAAAGGGCCCTGCTCCACGCGGAACTGGGCGCTGACCAGGGCTGCCCAACGCCGGCCAATTCTCACGAGCGTTCTGCCCAAATCGATCCCGATTTGGGCAGAACGCTCGTGAGAATTGGCCGGAAAATGCCCGGCGAACACACTTCGGGCACCACAGGGCCGCAGGGCGGCCTCCCCGGGGCCCTGTCCGGGATCGCGGGTCGTCGCGTTCCGGCACCGCCGGGAGGAGGTCCGGGAGGCGGGCCCCGGGGAGGCCGACGCCTCCCGCTCCTCAGCCTCCGGGGGTCCTCTCCCCGGCGCCGGCAGCTGGGGCCGGGCCAGCCCCGAAAGCCGGGCCCGGGCCCGGGCCTGCTTGCTCAGCCTTCCGTTGCCAGGGGCCTGAGCCTGGGGGCCTCCCCATGGGGAACCCTGAGTCCCGCGCCACGAGTCCCCCGACCGTCCCGGCGACAACGGCACCTTTCGTGGCTTCGTCCTAGCCGCGGAGTCAGAGACCAGTCCGTTTCCCCACAGAGGCCAGCCCCCTCCAGGGGCGCCCCGGCCGCCCGCCACGGCGGAGGCGGACGCCCGGCCACGGCGCCTCCATGCACTCTGCTCGGGGAAAACTCCCCGGCGCCGCAGCTGCCGGCCGCGCCCCATCGTCGCGGCTCGTTTTCCGTGTGGCCGCGACATGCCCCGAGCGAGAAAGGGCACTGCTCATCGCGGAACTGGGCGCTGACCAGGGCTGCCCAACGCCGGCCAATTCTCACGAGCGTTCTGCCCAAATCGATCCCGATTTGGGCAGAACGCTCGTGAGAATTGGCCGGAAAACGCCCGGCGAACACACTTCGGGCACCACAGGGCCGCAGGGCGGCCCCCCGGGGCCCTGTCCGGGATCGCGGGTCGTCGCGTTCCGGCACCGCCGGGAGGAGCTCCGGGAGGCGGGCCCCGGGGCGGCCGACGCCTCCCGCTCCTCAGCCTCTGGGGGTCCCCTCCCTGGCGCCGGCAGCTGGGGCCGGGCCAGCCCCGAAAGCCGGGCCCGGGCCCGGGCCTGCTTGCTCAGCCTTCCGTTGCCAGGGGCCTGAGCCTGGGGGCCTCCCCATGGGGAACCCTGAGACCCGCGGCACGAGTCCCCCGACCGTCCCGGCGACAACGGCACCTTTCGCGGCTTCGTCCTAGCCGCGGAGTCAGAGACCAGTCCGTTTCCCCACAGAGGCCAGCCCCCTCCAGGGGTGCCCCGACCGCCCGCTACGGCGGAGGCGTACGCCCGGCCACGGCGCCTTCATGCACTCTGCTCGGGGAATACTCCCCGGCGCCGAGGCTGCCGGCCGCGCCCCATCGTCGCGGCTCGTTTTCCGGGTGGCCGCGACATGCCCCGAGCGAGAAAGGGCCCTGCTCCACGCGGAACTGGGCGCTGACCAGGGCTGCCCAACGCCGGCCAATTCTCACGAGCGTTCTGCCCAAATCGATCCCGATTTGGGCAGAACGCTCGTGAGTATTGGCCGGAAAACGCCCGGCGAACACACTTCGGGCACCACAGGGCCGCAGGGCGGCCCCCCCGGGGCCCTGTCCGGTATCGCGGGAAGTCGCGTACCGGCACCGCCGGGAGGAGCTCCGGGAGGCGGGCCCAGGGGCGGCCGACGCCTCCCGCTACTCAGCCTCCGGGGGTCCCCTCCCTGGCGCCGGCAGCTGGGGCCGGGCCAGCCCCGAAAGCCGGGCCCGGGCCCGGGCCTGCTTGCTCAGCCTTCCATTGCCAGGGGCCTGAGCCTGGGGGCCTCCCCATGGGGAACCCTGAGTCCCGTGCCACGAGTCCCCCGACCTTCCCGGCGACAACGACACCTTTCGCGGCTTCGTCCTAGCCGCGGAGTCAGAGACCAGTCCGTTTCCCCACAGAGGCCAGCCCCCTCCAGGGGCGCCCCGGCCGCCCGCCACGGCGGAGCCGGACGCCCGGCCACGGCGCCTCCATGCACTCTGCTCGGGAAAAACTCCCCGGCGCCGCGGCTGCCGGCCGCGCCCCATCGTCGTGGCTCGTTTTCCGGGTGGCCGCGGCATGCCCCGAGCGAGAAAGGGCCCTGCTCCACGCAGAACTGGGCGCTGAGCAGGGCTGCCCAACGCCGGCCAATTCTCACGAGCGTTCTGCCCAAATCGATCCCGATTTGGGCACTACACTCGTGAGAATTGGCCGGAAAACACCCGGCGAACACACTTCGGGCACCACAGGCCCGCAGGGCCGCCCCCCCCGGGGCCCTGTCCGGGATCGCGGGTCGTCGCGTTCCGGCACCGCCGGGAAGAGCTCCGGGAGGCGGGACCCGGGGCGGCCGACGCCTCCCACTCCTCAGCCTCCGGGGGTCCCCTCTCTGGCGCCGGCAGCTGTGGCCGGGCCAGCCCCAAAGCCGGGCCCGGGCCCGGGCCTGCTTGCTCAGCCTTCCGTTGCCAGGGGCCTGAGCCTGGGGGCCTCCCCATGGGGAACCCTGAGTCCCGCGCCACGAGTCCCCCGACCGTCCCGGCGACAACGGCACCTTTCGCGGCTTCGTCTTAGCCGCGGAGTCAGAGACCAGTCCGTTTCCCCACAGAGGCCAGCCCCCTCCAGGGGCGCCCCGGCCGCCCGCCACGGCGGATGGGGACGCCCGGCCACGGCGCCTCCATGCACTCTGCTCGGGGAAAACTCCCCGGCGCCGCGGCTGCCGGCCGCGCCCCATCATCGCGGCTCGTTTTCCGGGTGGCCGCGACATGCCCCGAGCGAGAAAGGGCCCTGCTCCACGCGGAACTAGGCGCAGACCAGGGCTGCCCAACGCCGGCCAATTCTCACGAGCGTTCTGCCCAAATCGATCCCGATTTGGGCAGAACGCTCGTGATAATTGGCCGGAAAACGCCCGGCGAACACACTTTGGGCACCACAGGGCCGCAGGGCGGCCACCCCGGGTCCCTGTCCAGGATCGCGGGTCGTCGCGTTCCGGCACTGCCGGGAGGAGCTCCGGGAGGCGTGCCCCGGTGAGGCCGTCGCCTCCCGCTCCTCAGCCTCCGGGGGTCCCCTCCCTGGCGCCGGCAGCTGGGGCCGGGCCAGCCCCGAAAGCCGGGCCCGGGCCCGGGCCTGCTTGCTCAGCCTTCCGTTGCCAGGGGCCTGAGCCTGGGGGCCTCACATGGGGAACCCTGAGTCCCGCGCCACGAGTCCCCCGACCGTCCCGGCGACAACGGCACCTTTCGCGGCTTCGTCCTAGCCGCGGAGTCATAGACCACTCCGTTTCCCCACAGAGGCCAGCCCCCTCCAGGGGCGCCCCGGCCGCCCGCCACGGCGGAGGCGGACGCCCGGCCACGGCGCCTCCATGCACTCTGCTCGGGTAAAACTCCCCGGCGCCGCGGCTGCCGGCCGCGCCCCATCGTCGCGGCTCGTTTTCCGGGTGGCCGCGACATGCCCCAAGCGAGAAAGGGCCCTGCTCCACGCGGAACTGGGCGCTGACCAGGGCTGCCCAACGCCGGCCAATTCTCACGAGCGTTCTGCCCAAATCGATCCCGATTTGGGCAGAACGCTCGTGAGAATTGGCCGGAAAATGCCCGGCGAACACACTTCGGGCACCACAGGGCCGCAGGGCGGCCTCCCCGGGGCCCTGTCCGGGATCGCGGGTCGTCGCGTTCCGGCACCGCCGGGAGGAGGTCCGGGAGGCGGGCCCCGGGGAGGCCGACGCCTCCCGCTCCTCAGCCTCCGGGGGTCCTCTCCCCGGCGCCGGCAGCTGGGGCCGGGCCAGCCCCGAAAGCCGGGCCCGGGCCCGGGCCTGCTTGCTCAGCCTTCCGTTGCCAGGGGCCTGAGCCTGGGGGCCTCCCCATGGGGAACCCTGAGTCCCGCGCCACGAGTCCCCCGACCGTCCCGGCGACAACGGCACCTTTCGCGGCTTCGTCCTAGCCGCGGAGTCAGAGACCAGTCCGTTTCCCCACAGAGGCCAGCCCCCTCCAGGGGCGCCCCGGCCGCCCGCCACGGCGGATGGGGACGCCCGGCCACGGCGCCTCCATGCACTCTGCTCGGGGAAAACTCCCCGGCGCCGCGGCTGCCGGCCGCGCCCCATCATCGCGGCTCGTTTTCCGGGTGGCCGCGACATGCCCCGAGCGAGAAAGGGCCCTGCTCCACGCGGAACTAGGCGCAGACCAGGGCTGCCCAACGCCGGCCAATTCTCACGAGCGTTCTGCCCAAATCGATCCCGATTTGGGCAGAACGCTCGTGATAATTGGCCGGAAAACGCCCGGCGAACACACTTTGGGCACCACAGGGCCGCAGGGCGGCCCCCCCCGGGTCCCTGTCCAGGATCGCGGGTCGTCGCGTTCCGGCACTGCCGGGAGGAGCTCCGGGAGGCGTGCCCCGGTGAGGCCTTCGCCTCCCGCTCCTCAGCCTCCGGGGGTCCCCTCCCTGGCGCCGGCAGCTGGGGCCGGGCCAGCCCCGAAAGCCGGGCCCGGGCCCGGGCCTGCTTGCTCAGCCTTCCGTTGCCAGGGGCCTGAGCCTGGGGGCCTCACATGGGGAACCCTGAGTCCCGCGCCACGAGTCCCCCGACCGTCCCGGCGACAACGGCACCTTTCGCGGCTTCGTCCTAGCCGCGGAGTCATAGAACAGTCCGTTTCCCCACAGAGGCCAGCCCCCTCCAGGGGCGCCCCGGCCGCCCGCCACGGCGGAGGCGGACGCCCGGCCACGGCGCCTCCATGCACTCTGCTCGGGTAAAACTCCCCGGCGCCGCGGCTGCCGGCCGCGCCCCATCGTCGCGGCTCGTTTTCCGGGTGGCCGCGACATGCCCCGAGCGAGAAAGGGCCCTGCTCCACGCGGAACTGGGTGCTGACCAGGGCTGCCCAACGCCGGCCAACTCTCACGAGCGTTCTGCCCAAATCGATCCCGATTTGGGCAGAACGCTCGTGAGAATTGGCCGGAAAACGCCCGGCGAACACACTTCGGGCACCACAGGGCCGCCGGGCGGCCCCCCCGGGGCCCTGTCCGGGATCGCGGGTCGTCTCTTTCCGGCACCGCTGGGAGGAGCTCCGGGAGGCGTGCCCCGGGGAGGCCGACTCCTCCCGCTCCTCAGCCTCCGGGGGTCCCCTCCCCGGCGCCGGCAGCTGGGGCCGGGCCAGCCCCGAAAGCCGGGCCCGGGCCCGGGCCTGCTTGCTCAGCCTTCCGTTGCCAGGGGCCTGAGCCTGCGGGCCTCCCCATGGGGAACCCTGAGTCCCGCGCCACGAGTCCCCCAACCGTCCCGGCGACAACGGCACCTTTCGCGGCTTCGTCCTAGCCGCGGAGTCAGAGACCAGTCCGTTTCCCCACAGAGGCCAGCCCCCTCCAGGGGCGCCCCGGCCGCCCGCCACGGCGGAGGCGGACGCCCGGCCACGGCGCCTCCATGCACTCTGCTCGGGAAAAACTCCCCGGCGCCGCGGCTGCCGGCCGCGCCCCATCGTCGTGGCTCGTTTTCCGGGTGGCCGCGGCATGCCCCGAGCGAGAAAGGGCCCTGCTCCACGCAGAACTGGGCGCTGAGCAGGGCTGCCCAACGCCGGCCAATTCTCACGAGCGTTCTGCCCAAATCGATCCCGATTTGGGCAGAACGCTCGTGAGAATTGGCCGAAAAATGCCCGGCGAACACACTTCGGGCACCACAGGGCCGCAGGGCGGCCTCCCCGGGGCCCTGTCCGGGATCGCGGGTCGTCGCGTTCCGGCACCGCCGGGAGGAGCTCCGGGAGGCGGGCCCCGGGGAGGCCGACGCCTCCCGCTCCTCAGCCTCCGGGGGTCCCCTCCCCGGCGCCGGCAGCTGGGGCCGGGCCAGCCCCGAAAGCCGGGCCCGGGCCCGGGCCTGCTTGCTCAGCCTTCCGTTGCCAGGGGCCTGAGCCTGGGGGCCTCCCCATGGGGAACCCTGAGTCCCGCGCCACGAGTCCCCCGACCGTCCCGGCGACAACGGCACCTTTCGTGGCTTCATCCTAGCCGCGGAGTCAGAGACCAGTCCGTTTCCCCACAGAGGCCAGCCCCCTCCAGGGGCGCCCCGGCCGCCCGCCACGGCGGAGGCGGACGCCCGGCCACGGCGCCTCCATGCACTCTGCTCGGGGAAAACTCCCCGGCGCCGCAGCTGCCGGCCGCGCCCCATCGTCGCGGCTCGTTTTCCGGGTGGCCGCGACATGCCCCGAGCAAGAAAGGGCCCTGCTCCTCGCGGAACTGGGCGCTGACCAGGGCTGCCCAACGCCGGCCAATTCTCACGAGCGTTCTGCCCAAATCGATTTGGGCAGAACGCTCGTGAGAATTGGCCGGAAAACGCCCGGCAAACACACTTCGGGCACCACAGGGCCGCAGAGCGGCACCCCCGGGGCCCTGTCCGGGATCGCGGGTAGTCGCGTTCCTGCACCGCCGGGAGGAGCTCCGGGTGGCGTGCCCCGGGGAGGCCGACTCGGGAGGAGCTCCGGGTGGCGTGCCCCGGGGAGGCCGACTCCTTCTGCTCCTCAGCCTCCGGGGGTCCCCTCCCTGGCGCCGGCAGCTAGGGCCGGGCCAGCCCCGAAAGCCGGGCCCGGGCCCGGGCCTGCTTGCTCAGCCTTCCGTTGCCAGGGGCCTGAGCCTTGGGGCCTCCCCATGGGGAACCCTGAGTCCCGCGCCACGAGTCCCCCGACCGTCCCGGCGACAACGGCACCTTTCGCGGCTTCGTCCTAGCCGCGGAGTCAGAGACCAGTCCGTTTCCCCACAGAGGCCAGCCCCCTCCAGGGGCGCCCCGGCCGCCCGCCACGGCGGAGGCGGACGCACGGCCACGGCGCCTCCATGCACTCTGCTCGGGGAAAACTCCCCGGCGCCGCGGCTGCCGGCCGCGCCCCATCGTCGCGGCTCGTTTTCCGGGTGGCCGCGACATGCCCCGAGCGAGAAAGGGCCCTGCTCCACGCGGAACTGGGCGCTGACCAGGGCTGCCCAACTCCGGCCAATTCTCACGAGCGTTCTGCCCAAATCGATCCCGATTTGGGCAGAACCCTCGTGAGAATTGGCCGGAAAACGCCCGGCGAACATACTTCGGGCACCACAGGGCCGCAGTGAGGCCCCCCCGGGGCCCTGTCCGGGATCGCGGGTCGTCTCTTTCCGGCACCGCCGGGAGGAGATCCGGGAGGCGGGCCCCGGGGAGGCCGACGCCTCCCGCTCCTCAGCCTCCGGGGGTCCCCTCCCTGGCGCCGGCAGCTGATGCCGGGCCAGCCCCGAAAGCCGGGCCCGGGCCCGGGCCTGCTTGCTCAGCCTTCCGTTGCCAGGGGCCTGAGCCTGGGGGCCTCCCCATGGGGAACGCTGAGTCCCGCGCCACGAGTCCCCCGACCGTCCCGGCGACAACGGCACCTTTCGCGGCTTCGTCTTGGCCGCGGAGTCAGAGACCAGTCCGTTTCCCCACAGAGGCCAGCCCCCTCCAGGGGCGCCCCGGCCGCCCGCCACGGCGGAGGCGGACGCCCGGCCACGGCGCCTCCATGCATTCTGCTCGGGGAAAACTCCCCGGCGCCGCGGCTGCCGGCCGCGCCCCATCGTCGCGGCTCGTTTTCCGGGTGGCCGCGACATGCCCCGAGCGAGAAAGGGCCCTGCTCCACGCGGAACTGGGCGCTGACCAGGGCTGCCCAACGCCGGACAATTCTCACGAGCGTTCTGCCTAAATCGATCCCGATTTGGGCACTACACTCGTGAGAATTGGCCGGAAAACGCCCGGCGAACACACTTCGGGCACCACAGGGCCGCAGGGCCGCTCCCCCGGGGCCCTGTCCGGGATCGCGGGTCGTCGCGTTCCGGCACCGCCGGGAGGAGCTCCGGGAGGCGGGCCCCGGGGAGGCCGACGCCTCCCGCTCCTCAGCCTCCGGGGGTCCCCTCCCTGGCGCCGGCAGCTGGGGCCGAGCCGGCCCCGAAATCCGGGCCCGGGCCCTGGCCTGCTTGCTCAACCTTCGGTTGCCAGGGGCCTTAGCCTGGGGGCCTCCCCATGGGGAAACCTGAGTCCCGCGCCACGAGTCCCCCGACCGTCCCGGCGACAACGGCACCTTTCGCGGCTTTGTCCTAGCCGAGGAGTGAGAGACCAGTCCGTTTCCCCACAGAGGCCAGCCCCCTCCAGGGGCGCCCCGGCCGCCCGCCACGGCGGAGGCGGACGCCCGGCCACGGCGCCCACATGCACTCTGCTCGGGTAAAACTCCCCGGCGCCGCGGCGGCCGGCCGCGCCCCATCGTCGCGGCTCGTTTTCCAGGTGGCCGCGCCATGCCCCGAGCGAGAAAGGGCCCTGCTCCACGCGGAACTGGGCGCTGACCAGGGCTGCCCAACGCCGGCCAATTCTCACGAGCGTTCTGCCCAAATCGATCCCGATTTGGGCAGTACGCTCGTGAGAATTGGCCGGAAAACGCCCGGCGAACACACTTCGGGCACCACAGGGCCGCAGGGCCGCCCCCCCAGGGCCCTGTCCGGGATCGCGGGTCGTCGCGTTCCGGCACCGCCGGGAGGAGCTCCGGGAGGCGTGCCCCGGGGAGGCCGACTCCTCCCGCTCCTCAGCCTCCGGGGGTCCCCTCCCTGGCGCCGGCAGCTGGGGCCGGGCCAGCCCCGAAAGCCGGGCCCAGGCCCGGGCCTGCTTGCTCAGCCTTCCGTTGCCAGGGGCCTGAGCCTGGGGGCCTCCCCATGGGGAACCCTGAGTCCCGCGCCACGAGTCCCCCGACCGTTCCCGGCGACAACGGCACTTTCGCGGCTTCGTCCTATCCCGGAGTCAGAGACCAGTCCGTTTCCCCACAGAGGCAGCCCCCTCCAGGGGCGCCCCGGCCGCCCGCCACGGCGGAGGCGGACGCCCGGCCACGGCGCCTCCATGCACTGTGCTCGGGGAAAACTCCCCGGCGCCGCGGCTGCCGGCCGCGCCCCATCGTCGCGGCTCGTTTCCGGGTGGCCACGACATGACCCGAGCGAGAAAGTGCCCTGCTCCACGCGGAACTGGGCGCTGACCAGGGCTGCCCAACGCAGGCCAATTCTCACGAGCGTTCTGCCCAAATCGATCCCGATTTGGGCAGAACGCTCGTGAGAATTGGCCGGAAAACGCCACGGCGAACACACTTCGGGCACCACAGGGCCGCAGGGCGGCCCCCCCGGGGCCCTGTCCGGGATCGCGGGTCGTCGCGTTCCGGCACCGCCGGGAGGAGCTCCGGGAGGCGGGCCCCGGGGCGGCCGAAGCCTCCCGCTCCTCAGCCTCCGGGGGTCCCCTCCCTGGCGCCGGCAGCTGGGGCCGGGCCAGCCACGAAAGCCGGGTACCGGGCCCGGGCCTGCTTGCTCAGCCTTCCGTTGCCAGGGGCCTGAGCCTGGGGGCCTCCCCATGGGGAACCCTGAGTCCCGCGCCACGAGTCCCCCGACCGTCCCGGCGACAACGGCACCTTTCGCGGCTTCGTCCTAGCCGCGGAGTCAGAGACCAGTCCGTTTCCCCACAGAGGCCAGCCCCCTCCAGGGGCGCCCCGGCCGCCCGCCACGGCGGAGGCGGACGCCCGGCCACGGCGCCTCCATGCCACTCTGCTCTGGGAAAACTCCCCGGCGCCGCGGCTGTCCGGCCGCGCCCCATCGTCGCGGCTCGTTTTCCGGGTGGCCGCGACTTGCCCCGAGCGAGAAAGGCCCTGCTCCACGCGGAACTGGCGCTGACCAGGGCTGCCCAACGCCGGCCAATTCTCACGAGCGTTCTGCCCAAATCGATCCCGATTTGGGCAGAACGCTCGTGAGAATTGGCCGGAAACGCCCGGCGAACACACTTCGGGCACCACAGGGCCGCAGGGCGGCCCCCCCGGGGCCCTGTCCGGTATCGCGGAAAGTCGCGTACCGGCACCGCCGGGGAGGAGCTCCGGGAGGCGGGCCCAGGGGCGGCTGACGCCTCCCGCTACTCAGGCCTCCGGGGGTCCCCTCCCTGGCGCCGGCAGCTGGGGCCGGGCCAGCCCCGAAAGCCAGGCCCGGGCCCGGGCCTGCTTGCTCAGCCTTCCGTTGCCAGGGGCCTGAGCTGGGGGCCTCCCCATGGGGAACCCTGAGTCCCGCGCCACGAGTCCCCCGACCGTCCCGGCGACAACGGCACCTTTCGCGGCTTCGTCCTAGCGCGGAGTCAGAGACCAGTCCGTTTCCCCACAGAGGCCAGCCCCCTCCAGGGGCGCCCCGGCCGCCCGCTACGTCGAGGCGGACGCCCGGCCACGGCGCATTCATGCACTCTGCTCGGGGAATACCCCCGGCGCCGTGGCTGCCGGCCGCGCCCCATCGTCGCGGCTCGTTTTCCGGGTGGCCGCGACATGCCCCGAGCGATAAAGGGCCCTGCTCCACGCGGAACTGGGCGCTGACCAGGGCTGCCCAACGCCGGCCAATTTTCACGAGCGTTCTGCCCAAATCGATTCCGATTTGGGCAGAACCCTCGTGAGAATTGGCCGGAAAACGCCCGGCGAACACACTTCGGGCACCACAGGGCCGCAGGGCGGGCCCCCCCCGGGGCCCCTGTCCGGGGATCGCGGGTCGTCTCTTTCCGGCACCGCCGGGAGGAGCTCCGGGAGGCGTTGCCCCGGGGAGGCCGACTCCTCCCGCTCCTCAGCCTCCTGGGGTCCCCTCCTCGGCGCCGGCAGCTGGGGCCGGGCCAGCCCCGAAAGCCGGGCCCGGGCCCCGGTCCTGCTTGCCAGCCTTCCGTTGCCAGGGGGCCTGAGCCTGCGGGCCTCCCCATGGGGAACCCTGAGTCCCCGCGCCACGAGTCCCCCAACCGTCCCGGCGACAACGGCACCTTTCGCGGCTTCGTCCTAGCGCGGAGTCAGAGACCAGTCCGTTTCCCCACAGAGGCCAGCCCCCTCCAGGGGCGCCCCGGCCGCCCGCCACAGCGGAGGCGGACGCCCGGTCACGGCGCCTGCATGCACTCTGCTCGGGAAACTCCCCGGCGCCGCGGCTGCCGGCCGCGCCCCATCGTGCGGCTCGTTTTCCGTGTGGCCGCGACATGCCCCGAGCGAGAAAGGGCCCTGCTCCACGCGGAACTGGGCGCTGACCAGGGCTGCCCAACGCCGGCCAATTCTCACGAGCGTTCTGCCCAAATCGATCCCGATTTGGGCAGTACGCTCATGAGAATTGGCCGGAAAACGGCCGGCGAACACACTTCGGGCACCACAGGGCCGCAGGTCCGCCCCCCCAGGGCCCTGTCCGGGATCGCGGGTCGTCGCGTTCCGGCACCGCCGTGAGGAGCTCCGGGATGAGGGCCCCGGGGAGGCCGACGCCTCCCGCTCCTCAGCCTCCGGGGGTCCCCTCCCTGGCGCCGGCAGCTGGGGCCGGGCCGGCCCCGAAATCCGGGCCCTGGCCCTGGCCTGCTTGCTCAACCTTCGGTTGCCAGGGGCCTGAGCCTGGGGGCCTCCCCATGGGGAACCCTGAGTACCCGCGCCACGAGTCCCCCGACCGTCCCGGCGACAACGGCACCTTTCGCGGCTTTGTCCTAGCCGCGGTGTGAGAGACCAGTCCGTTTCCCCACAGAGGCCAGCCCCCTCCAGGGGCGCCCCGGCCGTCCGCCACGGCGGAGGCGGACGCCCGGTCACGGCGCCTGCATGCACTCTGCTCGGGGAAACTCCCCGGCGCCGCGGCTGCCGGCCGCGCCCCATCGTCGCGGCTCGTTTTCCCGGGCGGCCGCGACATGCCCCGAGCGAGAAAGGGCCCTGCTCCACGCGGAACTGGGCGCT
The DNA here is from genome assembly GCF_922984935.1 of Meles meles. Taxonomy (NCBI): domain Eukaryota; kingdom Metazoa; phylum Chordata; class Mammalia; order Carnivora; family Mustelidae; genus Meles; species Meles meles. Next base: position 98,370 of record NW_025721344.1, read on the forward strand.
GACCAGGGCTGCCAACGCCGGCCAATTCTCACGAGCGTTCTGCCCAAATCGATCCCTATTTGGGCAGAACGCTCGTGAGAATTGGCCGGAAAACGCCCGGCGAACACACTTCGGGCACCACAGGGCCGCAGGGCGGCCCCCCCGGGGCCCTGTCCTGGATCGCGGGTCGTCGCGTTCCGGCACCCGCCGGGAGGAGCTCCGGGAGGCGGGCCCCGGGGCGGCCGAGGCCTCCCGCTCCTCAGCCTCCGGGGGTCCCCTCCCTGGTGCCGGCAGCTGGGGCCGGGCCAGCCCCGAAAGCGGGGCCCGGGCCCGGGCCTGCTTGCTCAGCCTTCCGTTGCCAGGGGCCTGAGCCTGGGGGCCTCCCCATGGGGAACCCTGAGTCCCGCGCCACGAGTCCCCCGACCGTCCCGGCGACAACGGCACCTTTCGCGGCTTCGTCCTATCCGCGGAGTCAGAGACCAGTCCGTTTCCCCACAGAGGCCAGCCCCCTCCAGGGGCGCCCGGCCGCCCGCCACGGCGGAGGCGGACGCCCGGCCACGGCGCCTCCATGCACTGTGCTCGGGGAAAACTCCCCGGCGCCGCGGCTGCCGGGCCGCGCCCCATCGTCGCGGCTCGTTTTCCGGGTGGCCACGACATGCCCCGAGCGAGAAAGGGCCCTGCTCACGCGGAACTGGGCGCTGACCAGGGCTGCCCAACGCCGGCCAATTCTCACGAGCGTTCTGCCCAAATCGATCCCGATTTGGGCAGAACGCTCGTGAGAATTGGCCGGAAAACGCCCGGCGAACACACTTCGGGCACCACAGGGCCGCAGGGCGGCCCCCCCGGGGCCCTGTCCGGGATCGCGGGTCGTCGCGTTCCGGCACCGCCGGGAGTAGCTCCGGGAGGCGGGCCCCGGGGCGGCCGACGCCTCCCGCTCCTCAGGCTCCGGGGTCCCCTCCCTGGCGCCGGCAGCTGGGGCCGGGCCAGCCCCGAAAGCCGGGCCCGGGCCCGGGCCTGCTTGCTCAGCCTTCCGTTGCCAGGGGCCTGAGCCTGGGGGCCTCCCCATGGGGAACCCTGAGTCCCGCGCCACGAGTCCCCCCGACCGTCCCGGCGACAACGGCACCTTTCGCGGCTTCGTCCTAGCCGCGGAGTCAGAGACCAGTCCGTTTCCCCACAGAGGCCAGCCCCCTCCAGGGGCGCCCCGGCCGCCCGCCACGGCGGAGGCGGACGCCCGGCCACGGCGCCTCCATGCACTCTGCTCTGGGAAAACTCCCGGCGCCGCGGCTGCCGGCCGCGCCCCATCGTCGCGGCTCGTTTTCCGGGTGGCCGCGACTTGCCCCGAGCGAGAAAGGGCCCTGCTCCACGCGGAACTGGGCGCTGACCAGGGCTGCCCAACGCCGGCCAATTCTCACGAGCGTTCTGTCCAAAATCGATCCCGATTTGGGCAGAACGCTCGTGAGAATTGGCCGGAAAACGCCTGGCGAACACACTTCGGGCAACACAGGGCCGCAGGGCGGCCCCCCCGGGGCCCTGTCCGGGATCGCGGGTCGTCGCGTTCCGGCACTGCCGGGAGGAGCTCCGGGAGGCGGGCCCCGGGGCGGCCGACGCCTCCCGCTCTCAGCCTCCGGGGGTGCCCTCCCTGGCGCCGGCAGCTGGGGCCGGGCCAGCCTCGAAAGCCGGGCCCGGACCCGGGCCTGCTTGCTCAGCCTTCCGTTGCCAGGGGCCTGAGCCTGGGGGCCTCCCCATGGGGAACCCTGAGTCCCGCGCCACGAGTCCTCCGACCGTCCCGGCGACAACGGCACCTTCGCGGCTTCGTCCTAGCCGCGGAGTCAGAGACCAGTCCGTTTCCCCACAGAGGCCAGCCCCCTCCAGGGGCGCCCCGGCCGCCCGCCACGGCGGAGGCGGACGCCCGGTCACGGCGCCTGCATGCACTCTGCTCGGGGAAAACTCCCCGGCGCCGCGGCTGCTGGCCGCGCCCCATCGTCGCGGCTCGTTTTCCGGGTGGCCGCGACATGCCCCGAGCGAGAAGGGCCCTGCTCCACGCGGAACTGGGCGCTGACCAGGGCTGCCCAACGCCGGCCAATTCTCACGAGCGTTCTGCCCAAATCGATCCCGATTTGGGCAGAACGCTCGTGAGAATTGGCCGGAAAACGCCCGGCGAACACACTTCGGGCACCACAGGGCCGCAGGGCGGCCCCCCCGGGGCCCTGTCCGGGATCGCGGTCGTCGCGTTCCGGCACCGCCGGGAGGAGCTCCGGGAGGCGGGCCCCGGGGCGGCCGACGCCTCCCCGCTCCTCAGCCTCCGGGGGTCCCCTCCCTGGCGCCGGCAGCTGGGGCCGGGCCAGCCCCGAAAGCCGGGCCCGGGCCCGGGCCTGCTTGCTCAGCCTTCCGTTGCCAGGGGCCTGAGCCTGGGGGCCTCCCCATGGGGAACCCTGAGTCCCGCGCCACGAGTCCACCGACCGTCCCGGCGACAACGGCACCTTTCGCGGCTTCGTCCTAGCCGCGGAGTCAGAGACCAGTCCATTTCCCCACAGAGGCCAGCCCCTCCAGGGGCGCCCCGGCCGCCTGCCACGGCGGAGGCGGACGCCCGGCCACGGCGCCTCCATGCACTCTGCTCGGGGAAAACTCCCCGGCGCCGCGGCTGCCGGCCGCGCCCCATCGTCGCGGCTCGTTTTCCGGGTGGCCACGACATGCCCCGAGCGAGAAAGGGCCCTGCTCCACGCGGAACTGGGCGCTGACCAGGGCTGCCCAACGCCGGCCAATTCTCACGAGCGTTCTGCCCAAATCGATTTGGGCAGAACGCTCGTGAGAATTGGCCGGAAAACGCCCGGCAAACACACTTCGGGCACCACAGGGCCGCAGAGCGGCACCCCCGGGGCCCTGTCCGGGATCGCGGGTAGTCGCGTTCCTGCACCGCCGGGAGGAGCTCCGGGAGGCGTGCCCCGGGGAGGCCGTCGCCTCCCGCTCCTCAGCCTCCGGGGTCCCCTCCCTGGCGCCGGCAGCTGGGGCCGGGCCAGCCCCGAAAGCCGGGCCCGGGCCCGGGCCTGCTTGCTCAGACTTCCGTTGCCAGGGGCCTGAGCCTGGGGGCCTCCCATGGGGAACCCTGAGTCCCGCGCCACGAGTCCCCCGACCGTCCCGGCGACAATGGCACCTTTCGCGGCTTCGTCCTAGCCGCGGAGTCAGAGACCAGTCCGTTTCCCCACAGAGGCCAGCCCCCTCCAGGGGCGCCCCGGCCACCCGCCATGGCGGAGGCGGACGCCCGGTCACGGCGCCTGCATGCACTCTGCTCGGGGAAAACTCCCCGGCGCCGCGGCTGCCGGCCGCGCCCCATCGTCGCGGCTCGTTTTCCGGGTGGCCGCGACATGCCCCGAGCGAGAAAGGGCCCTGCTCCACGCGGAACTGGGCGCTGACCAGGGCTGCCCAACGCCGGCCAATTCTCACGAGCGTTCTGCCCAAATCGATCCCGATTTGGGCAGAACGCTCGTGAGAATTGGCCGGAAAACGCCCGGCGAACACACTTCGGGCACCACAGGGCCGCAGGGCGGCCCCCCCGGGGCCCTGTCCGGGATCGCGGGTCGTCGCGTTCCGGCACCGCCGGGAGGAGCTCCGGGAGGCGGGCCCCGGGGCGGCCGACGCCTCCCGCTCCTCACCCTCCGGGGGTCCCCTCCCTGGCGCCGGCAGCTGGGGCCGGGCCAGCCCCGAAAGCCGGGCCCGGGCCCGGGCCTGCTTGCTCAGCCTTCCGTTGCCAGGGGCCTGAGCCTGGGGGCCTCCCATGGGGAACCCTGAGTCCCCGCGCCACGAGTCCCCCGACCTTCCCGGCGACAACGGCACCTTTCGCGGCTTCGTCCTAGCCGCGGAGTCAGAGACCAGTCCGTTTCCCCACAGAGGCCAGCCCCCTCCAGGGGCGCCCCGCCGCCCGCCACGGCGGAGGCAGACGCCCGGCCAGACGCCTCCATGCACTCTGCTCGGGGAAAACTCCCCGGCGCCGCGGCTGCCGGCCGCGCCCCATCGTCGCTGCTCGTTTTACGGGTGCCGCGACATGCCCCGAGCGAGAAAGGGCCCTGTTCCACGCGGAACTGGGCGCTGACCAGGGCTGCCCAACGCCGGCCAATTCTCACGAGCGTTCTGCCCAAATCGATCCCGATTTGGGCAGAACGCTCGTGATAATTGGCCGGGAAAACGCCGGCGAACACACTTCGGGCACCACAGGGCCGCAGGGCGTCCCCCCCGGGGCCCTGTCCGGGATCGGCGGGTCGTCGCGTTCCGGCACCGCCGGAGGAGCTCCGGGATGCGGGCCCCGGGGCGGCCGACGCCTCCCGCTCCTCAGCCTCCGAGGCTCCCCTCCCTGGCGCCGGCAGCTGGGGCCGGGCCAGCCCCGAAAGCCGGGCCCGGGCCCGGGCCTGCTTGCTCAGCCTTCCGTTGCCAGGGGCCTGAGCCTGGGGGCCTCCCCATGGGGAACCCTGAGTACCTCACGCCACGAGTCCCCCGACCGTCCCCGGCGACAACGGCACCTTTCGCGGCTTCGTCCTAGCCGCGGAGTCAGAGACCAGTCCGTTTCCCCACAGAGGCCAGCCCCCTCCAGGGGCGCCCCGCCGCCCGCCACGGCGGAGGCGGACGCCCGGCCACGGCGCCTGCCATGCACTCTGCTCGGGGAAAACTCCCCGGCGCCGCGGCTGCCGGCCGCGCCCCATCGTCGCGGCTCGTTTTCCGGGTGGCCGCGACATGCCCCGAGCGAGAAAGGGCCCTGCTCCACGCGGAACTGGGCGCTGACCAGGGCTGCCCAACGCCGGCCAATTCTCACGAGCGTTCTGCCCAAATCGATCCCGATTTGGGCAGAACGCTCGTGAGAATTGGCCGGAAAATGCCCGGCGAACACACTTCGGGCACCACAGGGGCCGCAGGGCGGCCTCCCCGGGGCCCTGTCCGGGATCGCGGGTCGTCGCGTTCCGGCACCGCCGGGAGGAGGTCCGGGAGGCGGGCCCCGGGGAGGCCGACGCCTCCCGCTCCTCAGCCTCCGGGGGTCCCCCTCCCCGCGCCGGCAGCTGGGGCCGGGCCAGCCCCGAAAGCCGGGCCCGGGCCCAGGCCTGCTTGCTCAGCCTTCCGTTGCCAGGGGCCTGAGCCTGGGGGCCTCCCCATGGGGAACCCTGAGTCCCGCGCCACGAGTCCCCCGACCGTCCCGGCGACAACGGCACCTTTCGTGGCTTCGTCCTAGCCGCGGAGTCAGAGACCAGTCCGTTTCCCCACAGAGGCCAGCCCCCTCCAGGGGCGCCCCGACCGCCCGCTACGGCGGAGGCGTACGCCCGGCCACGGCGCCTTCATGCACTCTGCTCGGGGAATACTCCCCGGCGCCGAGGCTGCCGGCCGCGCCCCATCGTCGCGGCTCGTTTTCCGGGTGGCCGCGACATGCCCCGAGCGAGAAAGGGCCCTGCTCCACGCGGAACTGGGCGCTGACCAGGGCTGCCCAACGCCGGCCAATTCTCACGAGCGTTCTGCCCAAATCGATCCCGATTTGGGCAGAACGCTCGTGAGAATTGGCTGGAAAACGCCTGGCGAAAACACTTCGGGCATCACAGGGCCGCAGGGCGGCCCCCCCGGGGCCGCGTCCGGGATCACGGGTCGTCGCGTTCCGGCACCGCCGGGAGGAGCTCCGGGAGGCGGGCCCCGGGGCGGACGACGCCTCCCGCTCCTCAGCCTCTGGGGGTCCCCTCCCTGGCGCCGGCAGCTGGGGCCGGGCCAGCCCCGAAAGCCGGGCCCGGGCCCGGGCCTGCTTGCTCAGCCTTCCGTTGCCAGGGGCCTGAGCCTGGGGGCCTCCCCATGGGGAACCCTGAGTCCCGTGCCACGAGTCCCCCGACCTTCCCGGCGACAACGACACCTTTCGCGGCTTCGTCCTAGCCGCGGAGTCAGAGACCAGTCTGTTTCCCCACAGAGGCCAGCCCCCTCCAGGGGCGCCCCGGCCGCCCGCCACGGCGGAGCCGGACGCCCGGCCACGGCGCCTCCATGCACTGTGCTCGGGAAAAACTCCCCGGCGCCGCGGCTGCCGGCCGCGCCCCATCGTCGTGGCTCGTTTTCCGGGTGGCCGCGGCATGCCCCGAGCGAGAAAGGGCCCTGCTCCACGCAGAACTGGGCGCTGAGCAGGGCTGCCCAACGCCGGCCAATTCTCACGAGCGTTCTGCCCAAATCGATCCCGATTTGGGCACTACACTCGTGAGAATTGGCCGGAAAACACCCGGCGAACACACTTCGGGCACCACAGGCCCGCAGGGCCGCCCCCTCGGGGCCCTGTCCGGGATCGCGGGTCGTCGCGTTCCGGCACCGCCAGGAGGAGCTCCGGGAGGCGGGACCCGGGGCGGCCGACGCCTCCCACTCCTCAGCCTCCGGGGGTCCCCTCTCTGGCGCCGGCAGCTGTGGCCGGGCCAGCCCCAAAGCCGGGCCCGGGCCCGGGCCTGCTTGCTCAGCCTTCCGTTGCCAGGGGCCTGAGACTGGGGGCCTCCCCATGGGGAACCCTGAGTCCCGTGCCACGTGTCCCCCGACCTTCCCGGCGACAACGACACCTTTCGCGGCTTCGTCCTAGCCGCGGAGTCAGAGACCAGTCCGTTTCCCCACAGAGGCCAGCCCCCTCCAGGTGCGCCCCGGCCGACCGCCACGGCGGAGGCGGACGCCCGGCCACGGCGCCTCCATGCACTCTGCTCGGGGAAAACTCCCCGGCGCCGCGGCTGCCGGCCGCGCCCCATCCTCGCTGCTCGTTCTCCGGGTGGCCGCGACATGCCCCGAGCGAGAAAGGGCCCTGCTCCACGCGGAACTGGGCGCTGACCAGGGCTGCCCAACGCGGGCCAATTCTCACGAGCGTTCTGCCCAAATCAATCCCGATTTGGGCAGAACGCTCGTGAGAATTGGCCGGAAAACGCCCGGCGAACACACTTCGGGCACCACAGGGCCGCAGGGCGGCCCCCCCGGGGCCCAGTCCGGTATCGGGTCATCGCGTTCCGGCACCGCCGGGAGGAGCTCCGGGAGGCGGGCCCCGTGGCGGCCGACGCCTCCCGATCCTCAGCCTCCGGGGGTCCCCTCCCTGGCGCCGGCTGCTGGGGCCGGGCCAGCCCCGAAACCCGGGCCCGGGCCCGGGCCTGCTTGCTCAGCCTTCCGTTGCCAGGGGCCTGAGCCTGGGGGCCTCCCCATGGGGAACCCTGAGTCCCGCGCCACGAGTCCCCCGACCGTCCCGGCGACAACGGCACCCTTCGCGGCTTCGTCCTAGCCGCGGTGTCACAGACCAGTCCGTTTCCCCACAGAGGCCAGCCCCCTCCAGGGGCGCCCCGGCCGCCCGCTACGTCGGAGGCGGACGCCCGGCCACGGCGCATTCATGCACTCTGCTCGGGGAATACTCCCCGGCGCCGTGGCTGCCGGCCGCGCCCCATCGTCGCGGCTCGTTTTCCGGGTGGCCGCGACATGCCCCGAGCGATAAAGGGCCCTGCTCCACGCGGAACTGGGCGCTGACCAGGGCTGCCCAACGCCGGCCAATTTTCACGAGCGTTCTGCCCAAATCGATCCCGATTTGGGCAGAACCCTCGTGAGAATTGGCCGGAAAACGCCCGGCGAACACACTTCGGGCACCACAGGGCCGCAGGGCGGCCCCCCCGGGGCCCTGTCCGGGATCGTGGGTCGTCTCTTTCCGGCACCGCCGGGAGGAGCTCCGGGAGGCGTGCCCCGGGGAGGCCGACTCCTCCCGCTCCTCAGCCTCCGGGGGTCCCCTCCTCGGCGCCGGCAGCTGGGGCCGGGCCAGCCCCGAAAGCCGGGCCCGGGCCCGGTCCTGCTTGCTCAGCCTTCCGTTGCCAGGGGCCTGAGCCTGCGGGCCTCCCCATGGGGAACCCTGAGTCCCGCGCCACGAGTCCCCCAACCGTCCCGGCGACAACGGCACCTTTCGCGGCTTCGTCCTAGCCGCGGAGTCAGAGACCAGTCCGTTTCCCCACAGAGGCCAGCCCCCTCCAGGGGCGCCCCGGCCGCCCGCTACGGCGGAGGCGTACGCCCGGCCACGGCGCCTTCATGCACTCTGCTCGGGGAATACTCCCCGGCGCCGAGGCTGCCGGCCGCGCCCCATCGTCGCGGCTCGTTTTCCGGGTGGCCGCGACATGCCCCGAGCGAGAAAGGGCCCTGCTCCACGCGGAACTGGGCGCTGACCAGGGCTGCCCAACGCCGGCCAATTCTCACGAGCGTTCTGCCCAAATCGATCCCGATTTGGGCAGAACGCTCGTGAGAATTGGCTGGAAAACGCATGGCGAAAACACTTCGGGCATCACAGGGCCGCAGGGCGGCCCCCCCGGGGCCCTGTCCGGGATCACGGGTCGTCGCGTTCCGGCACCGCCGGGAGGAGCTCCGGGATGCGGGCCCCGGGGCGGACGACGCCTCCCGCTCCTCAGCCTCCGGGGGTCCCCTCCCTGGCGCCGGCAGCTGGGGCCGGGCCAGCCCCGAAAGCCGGGCCCGGGCCCGGGCCTGCTTGCTCAGCCTTCCGTTGCCAGGGGCCTGAGCCTGGGGGTCTCCCCATGGGGAACCCTGAGTCCCGTGCCACGAGTCCCCCGACCTTCCCGGCGACAACGACACCTTTCGCGGCTTCGTCCTAGCCGCGGAGTCAGAGACCAGTCCGTTTCCCCACAGAGGCCAGCCCCCTCCAGGTGCGCCCCGGCCGACTGCCACGGCGGAGGCGGATGCCCGGCCACGGCG
>NW_025721345.1:0-106551 GCF_922984935.1 Meles meles
AATCGCTAAAATTAACAAGCCAGGAAACGACAGATGCTGGCAAGGATGCAGAGAAAGGGGAACCCTCCTACACTGTTGGTGGGAATGCAAGCTGGTGCAGCCACTCTGGAAAACAGCATGGAGGTTCCTCAAAAAGTTGAAAATAGAGCTACCCTACAACCCAGCAATTGTGCTCTGGGTGTTTACCCTAAAGATACAAATGTAGTGATCCGAAGGGGCACGTGCACCTGAATGTTTATAACAGCAATGTCCACAATAGTCTGGAAAGAGCCCAGACATCCTTCAACAGATGAATGGATAAAGAAGATGTGGTATGTATGTATGTATGTATATATGTATGTGTATATATATATGTGCGTAATGCATATATATATGTACATAATGGAATACTATGCAGCCATCAAAAAACCCCAAATCCTGCCATTTGCATTGATGTGGATGGAACTAGACAGTATTATGCTGAGCAAAATAAGTCAATCAGAGAAAGACAATTGTCATATGATCTCTCTGATATGAGGAATTTGAGAGGCAGGGCAGGGGTTCGTGAGGGGAAGAAAAGGGAAAAATGAAACAAGATGGGACTGGGGATGGAAACAAATTAATCTCAGGAAACAAACTGAGGCTGCTGGGAGGTGGTGGGGGTGGGAGAGGATGGCTGGGTTATGAACATTGGGGAGGGTATGTGCTATGGTAAGTGCTGTGGATTGTGTAAGACTGATGATTCACAGACCTGTACCCCTGAAAAAAATAATCAAATAATACATTACATGTTAATTTAAAAAAAAGAAATGAGGGGTGCCTGGGTGGCTCAGTGGGGTTAAAGCCTCTGCCTTCAGCTCAGGTGATGGTCCCAGGGTCCTGGGATTAAGCCCCACATCGGGCTCTCAGCTCGGCGGGGAGCCTGCTTCCTCCTCTCTCTCTGCCTGCCTCTCTGCCTACTTGTGATTTCTTTCTCTCTGTCAGATAAATAAATAAGAAATCTTTTAAAAAATAAATTAAAAATTTTTTTAAAAAGAAATGAAAAATGCAAGATTAAATGCAAGATTTAAAAAAAAAAAAGCACATGTCACTGGCTACAGGTGCTCCATATGAAAGGTGTGAAATCATTGCCACTGTGTCCATTCGACAAGTATTCCCTGGTGACCTTATCTGAAATAGGTAACCCACATTTACACTATGGGAAAAATACCATTCTCTGACTCTGAAAAAAATGAGTCCCCAAATGTTGTACCTTCATGGTGTAATGATGTGGAAATAAACAAACTTAGGACAGAAAAGGATTAAATGACCTTTTATACCCAACTGTAACACAGTCATGAAATGACACATGACAGGCATAGACACACAGAAGCTCCCTTGGCTCTTTGCTGCACTCTCTCTTTCCACGTGAGGGCTGAAATGTTTCCAAGGACCTCAGTAGACAAGGGAACAGCCTGCCAAGATCAGAGCTATAGAATAACCCACCTTTGGTTTTTCTCAAAGCTTCTACAAGGTGGCAGGCTTCCTGTTGAACTCGGCTCTCAATGTCACTCTTTCCCATCCCCAAAGTCCGCAGGGTCATGAGGGAGAAGCGCCGTATCTCCTTCCATTTCTTTCCGTTAGTGAAAAGGATTCCTACCAGAGGGGAAACAGAAACTGGGAGGGAGGTCCTAAGCAAGGAGGAAGAAGGTCATACTCAGCAGCCTCACGATGGGCCAAGTTCTGCTGAGTTGCTCTTCAAATTCCAGTTTTCCATCCTCTCCAACCCCATATCTAGTGCCAAACGTGTGTACATGCTCACCTACCATGTCCTTTATTAACTTTTTCAGCTAATGGGAAATTTCCTCTTGCAGAAAACTCTTCTCCCATATCAATCAGGGCTTCCTTCACTGCTTCATACCCATGCAGTACAACAGTGGGCTTCATGCCAAAATACAGAGTGAATACAGGGCCATATGCTTTTGAGAGCTGAGAATTTCAAAGAAAACACATATGTTAGCAAAAGAAGTCACAATTTAGTCTATATTTTGTGCATGATTTTGTGTGTGTGTGTGTGTGTGTGTGTGTGTGTGGTTAAGCCTGATATCATCATATTGTCAATGTTTTTGTTCTACCAAACACGGCTTCAAATATTCCTGGATCTTCCATATAAATAAGATTGTTACAGCTGACACATAGAGAGGGCCACTGATGTGGTCCGGGGAATTGGTACTCAGATAATTACAACTAATTATCACATCAACACCTTGAGCTAGGTGTATTTACCCTGTTGTACAGATAAAGAGATTGAAGTTCAAAGAATTTCCTGTATAATCCCAGTGTCTAATAACAGAGCACCCAAATTTCAACCTGACTTAGCCAACCTCTTTGGTCTCCAGTGCCTATCTCAGAACCAGTATTTTCAGGTTTTTCAGGAACAGCTGTTTCAGGACCACCTGTAAAGCCCATCCTCTGGAGAGTTTTCTTTTCTTTTCTTTTTTTTAAGGATTTTATTTTTAAGATATCTCTACACCCAGCATGAGGCTTGAACTCATGACCCCAAGATCAAGAGTCTCAAGCTTACTGACTGAGCCAGCCAGGTGCTCCCATCTCCTGAAGATTCTGACTTGGTCGCCTTATGATAGTTACTAGAAATCCATATTAAAAAAAAAACAAAACAAAACCACCCCAACTGGTACTCATGCCCACTCCACTTTGAGATCTGTTGGTATCACTAACACCAAAGGCAGTGCCAGGACAGGCAACATCTCACGGAACAACAATTGCTCCTATCCTGCAGCAGTCACAGAGTATAGACAGCAGCTTTGTGTGGAATCCCGGGATCATGTTACCATCCAGTTCGTCCTGAGGATTTCTTATTTTTTGCATTCATTCAAGCTAGTTCTGGACCCAGTTACTTGCTTGACATCAGGCACTATTTGCTTCTTCAGAGTTCAAATTTCATGAACAAAACACACAGACTATATAGTAGATGACTCCTCAAATGAAATCTCTAATCACAAAACACCACCCTTACCATTTACCTTCAGCCAGAAATCACAGCAAAGGGCTATGAAACAAAGGCAGAATTCCTGGCTTTTGCCACTTCATTATTATTTTTTAAAAGATTTAAAGACTTTATTTGAGAGAGTGAGCACATGAATGGGGATTGGGGGGAGTGGGAGTGGGGGAGGGAAAGAATCACAAGCCGACTCTGTGCTGAGCTGAGCATGGAGCCAATGAGGGGCTTGATCCCATGACCTCAAGATCATGACCTGAGCCAAAACCAAGAACCAGACACTCAATTGACAGAGCCACCTGGGCACCCTGGACTTTATTATTTTAATGCTACCACAGAACAGCCTAAATGTTTCTTTACTCATAGAACACATTGTTTTATTCCATTTTTTTTTTTTTAAGTAATCGCTACACCCAACATTGCAGCTCAAAACTCATGACCCTGAGATCAAGAGTGGCATGCTGTCTTGGCTAAGCCAGCCAGGCGCCCCTTATTCCACAATTCTTTTTTTTTTTTTTTTAAGATTTTATTTATTTATTTGACAGACAGAGATCACAAGGAGGCAGAGAGGCAGGCAGAGAGAGAGAGAGGAGGAAGCAGGCTCCCTGCTGAGCAGAGAGCCCAATGCAGGGATGCAGGGCTCGATTCCAGGACCCTGGGATCATGACCTGAGCTGAAGGCAGAGGCTTTAACACTGAGCCACCCAGGCGCCCCTTATTCCACTATTCTTGACAATATTTCACAAGTATATGCTTTATAGACATACCTTGATATTTTAATATAATGTGGTTAATTTTAATATATTCCATTTAAAAGTAGAGGAGCCGGAGAAGCATAAAGCATACTTACATTGCTCAAGGACTTGCTGGGGCTCTTCAGATCTAACTGGAGGATATTTCCAATGAAAGGGAGAGGAGGGGGGCCAGGTGGGAGCTTCCCCTTTCCAGAGCCCTGTTTCCAGAGTGAAAGGAGAAGCCAACATAAGAGACAGAGCACCAGAACCACAACTAGATCCATGGAGGCAATCTCTTTTTGGACGACTGTGAGCTTGACATCTAAAGCTTTTATAATACTCCCTGCTAATTCAACCTGTCCCTCTGACTCATAAACTAATCAATCAGCTGGATTTACTTTAATCTCTCTTTTGAAAGGACTTTGGCCTACTGATAAAGATAAAAATACCATGTTTTTCTTTTGCTCTACTACTACTGCCCTGAGATTCTGGTCTAACAGGTCTGGGGTGGAGGCCAGGTACTGGTAATGCTTTCAGTTTTGGGGTGGGTGTTTTGTTTTTTTTTTAACATTCTAGGTGGTTCTAGTTGAGAGCCAGTGAAGTAAATCATTTAATCACAAAAACTGCAAAACATTCTGGATTCTCAGATTAATGACCAGTTGAGAATTTATGATTTTAGAGGAAATCCTTATACACAAAAAACGTTTATCCTTTAATGCTTTTTAGCAAACACCAGTATATTTTGTCCTAGAAAATGAAAGCCTTTTGAAATATTTGCGTACTGTACTAACATTAAACAAAAACTAGGTAACAGAACTCTTGAATGTCCAAATATGTAGCAAGGAATTAGCTAAGTAAATTTATATATATTTACCATCAAACTCTTATGCCCACCCCCACCCACACACACAGGGAAAAGGAATTTTAATTTTACAAAAGGAGAAGGGGAAATTTGGAGGCAACAGGAGACCCATCCAGTGTTGTACACCTTCTAAGTGACAAAAATGGGATTTGAACCTAGATCTTTTGAGGACCATTATGATGCATGATGGCTTATACCACAGCTGCCTCAATAATTATAGGAAAAACAAAACCGAACCCCCCAAGTACTAGTTCCTCTGTTTGTATACCTCACTGACTGTTCACGAAATAGTAAGTTTCACTAAGTAGAAGCCTTTGTTTGATTCCAAGGATAAAAAGACCATAGGCTCTCAAAAAAAAAAAAATAAATAAAAGAAAGGGATTCTCCCCTCTCCATCACTGCACAGGTGAAACTTGCTCAGGTAATTGAAACAAGAGCCCATCTCAGAATTTAGGAGGCAAGACTTGAGAAAATATGGTTTCCCCTACTTTCCAGTGACCTCCAGGCATAACTTCTGATTTTTTTTTGAGGGGGCGGACTGCCACTGTCAAAAATGATGGAATGATGGGGCGCCTGGGTGGCTCAGTGGGTTAAAGCCTCTGCCTTCGGCTCAGGTCATGATCCCAGGGTCTTGGGATCAAGCCCCACGTTGGGCTCTCTGCTCAGTGGGGAGCCTGCTTCCCGTCTTTCTCTCTGCCTACTTGTGATCTCTGTCTAGTAAATAAATAAAATCTTTAAAAAAAAAAGGACGGAATGAAGTATGCACAACAAGGAAGGCAAGATTTTAAAATAAAAGGTGTGAATTCAGTGGAGAATGGGATGCAGGGAGTTCATTAAATAGACACATAGGACTAGGGCACCTGACTGGCTCTGCGGGAGGAGCATGGGACTTTTGATTTCAGGATTGTGACTTCAATCCCCACGTGCCATGCAGTGTAGAGATACTTAAAAAAAAAAAAAAAGACCCAAAAAACCACCACCACCACACGAAGATCTGAACAGATGACATTCAGTGGTCAGGAGGATCTACCCATCACTGGAATGATAGCTATGCACTATCAGATCACTAATGGTAATGTTTGTACAAAGGGATGTTCTCTAAATATATTTGTTCTTAATTGATTAGTACAGTTCTTTCTAAACTTTTACTAAAGAAAATTAACTTTTTTAAAAAAGATTTTATTTACGGGGCGCCTGGGTGGCTCAGTGGGTTAAAGCCTCTGCCTTCGGCTCAAGTCATGATCTCAGGGTCCTGGGATCGAGCCCCGCATCGGGCTCTCTGCTCCGCGGGGAGCCTGCTTCCTCCTCTCTCTCTGCCTGCCTCTCTGCCTGCTTGTGATTTTTCTCTGTCAAATAAATAAATAAAAGATTTTTTAAAAAGATTTTATTTACTTATTTGACAGAGATCACAAGCAGGCAGAGAGGCAGGCAGAGAGAGAGGAGGAAGCAGGCTCCCCGCGGAGCAGAGAGCCGGATGCGGGGCTCGATCCCAGGACCCTGAGATCATGACTCAGATGCGGGGCTTGATCCCAGGACCCTGGGATCATGACTTGAGCCGAAGGCAGAGGCTTTAACCCACTGAGCCACCCAGGTACCCCTAGAAGTTTCTTTTTAAAGAAAACTTTCATTGGTGCATAATAAACCTAAAGTCCTAAAAGTTGTGCTCAGTGAGTCATCATCTGAACATATACTGTGCAACCAACACACAGACCAAGAAAAGTTTTGCCAGGACACCAGAAGCCCCATTATGCCTTCTATTCAGAACCTCCCCTCGCCCTCACTAAATGTATCCATTATGTCAAAAGCTAGTTTTGCCTGTTTGTGAACTTTACAAAAACGAAATCATACATTTAGTATTTAGTTTCTTTTCTTCATGCTGTTGCAAATAGCACTAGTTATGTTTTCTTATAGTGTCTTATAACTATTCCACTATTTTTTCCCACTGTATTGTGAAAGACATGTGGGTTGATTCTAGTTTGAGACTATTATGAATAGTATTAATTTCCTAGAGAAGGCTTTTCTGTATCCCAATGTATTGGTTTTCTGTTCAACACATATCTACAATTGCTGGAGATGCAAGTGTTCTTTTTCAGTAAATACTGCCAAATAATTATCCAAAAGGTTGAAAAGTTTTACTACGAGTTGTCAGTTACTCTACTTTCTTGTCAATACTAAGTATATTCAGTTCTTCATTTTAACCAGCTGACAGATACGTAATACCCCGTTGCAGTTTTCATTCACATTTCCATGACAATTCATGATGCTGAGTGCTTTTTCAGATGTCCATTGACAATATCACTTCTTTTGTGAAGGGTTTGTACTTTAGATATGAGCCCACTGCTGGCTTCTCTCTCTCTCTCTCTCTCTCTCTCACACACACACACACACACACACACACACACACACACATATATTTACATATTTTACCTTTAATAATTCTAAGTGTATAGAAAAGTCCAAAGTTTGTAGTTTTCCTTATTTTGCACATTTGAGAGTAAACTGTGGACCTGAAGTTCCAAAACCGTATTTTGGGTTAAAAATAACGTAATTCTCCAATATAACCCTAATACAACTTTCAAAATCAGGAAACTAAAGTTGATGCAATAGGACAGCACAATCCTCATTTCTATTAATGTTTCACCAAAAGTCCACATGATATTCAGTTCAGAATCCAGTTTAAACCCATAAGCACATGTTGCAAGAAGTTGTCTCCTTAATCTATTTCAGTCTGGAAATAGACTTCCATGACTTTCCTTGACTTCCATGACCCTGCCACTCTTATATATGTTGGCTATTTGTAAAATGTCTCTCGATGTGGGTCTGTCTGGTATTTCCTCATGATTAGATTCAGGTTATGTATCTGCCTGCCTACCCCTCAAAGATATTAAGTAATCTCTATCCCCAACTTGGGGTTTGAATTTACAACCCTGAGAGCAAGAGTCAAATGTTCCACCAACTGATGTTCCACCAGCCAGGCACTCTGATATATATTCCTTTGAAAGGAATATCACAGAATGCTTTTTCTTCTCATTGCATTCTATCAGATGACAATTCCAATCTGCCCATCATGGGTGTTTATTTGGGGGAGGGGGTTTCACTTTGATTACTTAAGAGTGCCTGTCAGACTCTTCTACCACAAAATTATTTTTTTTTATTTTTAAAAAAGATGTTATATATTTGAGAATGCACAAGCAGCAGGGAAGGGGCAGAGTCACTGCTGAGCATGAAGCCTCATGCAGGGCTCTATTCCAGGACCCTGGGATATGACCTAAGCTGAAGGCAGACACTTAACCAGCTGAGCAACCCAGGATCCCCACCATAAGCTTATTTTAGTAGCATTTGTAATTTTTTTTAAAAAGGTTTTATTTATTTGAGAGAGAGAGAGAGAGACTAAGCACAAGCAGGGGGAGCGGCAGGCAGAGGAGAAGCAGACTCCCTGATGAGACGGAGCCTGATGTGGGACTCGATCCCAGGCAGACACTTAACTGACTGAGCCACCCAGGAGCTCCTTAACATCATTTGTAATTAAGAAATATTTCAAAGGCAGACTCTTTGAAACCTTATAACTATTCATCAAGTTTTCAATCGTATTTATATATCATTATGAAATCAGGCATTCAATTACTTTCATAGTTACAATCTATTGTATCATTGATTTTGTTTTTCAAATTGTCTAATGATGGGATTCTTTACTCTTCACTTTACTCTTCACATAACCCCGTCAATCTTTGAGCAATTTCTTATTTTCTAATGGAGCCATATATTCCAGTCTCATCTCCTACTTCTCCTGCTTGGCTCTCCAATCAGCCATTTCTCCAGAGTCCTGGTTCTCAATAAAAAATGTGGTTTAAGGGGCACCTGGGTGGCTCAGTGGGTTAAGCCTCTGCCTTCGGCTCAGGTCATGGTCTCGGGGTCCTGGGATGGAGCCCTGCATTGGGCCCTCTGCTCAGCAGGGAGCCTGCTTCCTCTTTTGTTTGTTTTGTTTTTTAAAAGATTTTATTTATTTGACAGACAAAGATCACAAGTAGGCGGAGAGGCAGGCAGAGAGAGGAGGAAGCAGGCTCCCTGCTGAGCAGAGAGCCTAATGCGGGGCTCCATCCCAGGACCCCGGGATCATGACCTGAGCTGAAGGCAGAGGCTTTAACCCACTGAGCCACCCAGGTGCCCCTTGGCAGAAACACCTGCCTCCCAGGCTAGTGTTATCAGATCTGAACCATCTGAGCACCCCAGCAGGGCAAGTTCAGAGGTTCAGAGAACACCAGGTTCCTTCTCTGGCCAAAACCAGAGCGTCCTTCTCAGAAAATGAGTTGGTTTACATGACCCCCGAACCTCCCAGGAATGTATACTTTTCCACCAGGATTTTAAACTAGGCAGGGGAAATTTCTGCAGAGTTCACAGAATTCACTGGATATCCCAAGAAGAAAAATAACCCTAAGAGCAGTTCTTACATTTTTCTATCAAAAATTCTGGGGGCGCCTGGGTTACTCAGAGGGTTAATTAAGCCTCTGCATTCAGCTCAAGTCATGGTCTCAGGGTCCTGGGATCAAGCCCTGCACTGGGTCTCTGCTCAGCAGGGAACCGGCTTCCCTCCCTCTCTCTCTCTCTCTCTCCGCCTCTCTGTCTACTTGTAATCTGTCAAGTAAATTTTTAAAATCTTTAAAAAAATTCTGACTTTCAGACCCTTAAAACATTTTATGCAAAAATTTAACTGTTTTCCTTTTTGATTTGTAACATTTGAAGTTCATTATTCATCTTCACATGTTTGTCATAAATGCTCTCAAGTTCTGCAGTGAATGTTAGCTCTATTCAACACAGTGAGTACATCCACTTCTCGCACTTTAAAATTATTGTGCAATACTGTCTTGGGTGCCTTCTTTGATCCAAAGACTTAGGAGTTATAAAATTTCCAAGCAATCGCGCTACTTAGTTCACACTTCGTTTGTAATTATCCTGAAAGGGGATTATAGGGAATGATCTACAGTAATTTTTTTTAAAGGTTGAGAATTTTTTGTAGTCCAAAATGGTGAATTTTAATTGTTAACAAGGCTATCCGCTAATAACATCTCTCTGACGTCCGACACTTAAAATTACATCACTCTATTCATTACAAGGTAGGCTCAGTTGGGCGCCTGGGTGCCTCAGTGGGTTAAGCCTCTGCCTTCGGCTCAGGTCATGATCTCAGGGTCCTGGGATTGAGCACTGGGCTCTCTGCTCAGCAGGGAGCCTGCTTCCCCCCCACTCTCTGCCTGCCTCTCTTCCTGTGACCTGTCAAATAAATAAGTCTTTTAAAAAATAAATACAGTAGGCCCCATGCCCAGCGTCAGGACCCTGAGCTGAGAGGAAGAGTCCGATCCATGTTCGACCAAACCACCCAGGTGCCCTTCCTCTATTCTCTATCTATAGGAGTTTTAACCGCCTACTCAAGCATCTGAATGTTATGTATGAATCTCCAAGGAATAGCCAATGATGGATATTAAGTTTTAGGTTGGAGATTTTTCCCTGCAACACATTGACACCTTTACGGTCCTCCTTTTGTTAAAATAAGACATGTGCCTTCTACCTGATCTCTGTCCCTTTGTGAATGAGCTGTCTAGCCTTTAGATTTTCTTTGATGTTATTTTATCTACAACACATCCAGGTGTAGCTTCCTTGTCTTTTTTTTTTAGCACCTGATAAACTAATCCAATGGAGGTCCTTCATCTTTAATTCTAGTTAAGAGTCCATACTATTTAATCCAGTGCAGTTTCCCCGGTTCTTCTTGGTAACTGTATTCCTGCTTCATGTTTCCAACTCACTCTCTTACATAGTGAACAAGACAGATCACAGTACACCCCACCACATGGAGTTATGAGAGGCCGACAAATTGGGAAGGGAGAAAGGACAGGTGAGGGACATTCATTCTAAAGCGAACTGTGAGCTGAGGACTTGAATGCCAGGGAGCCAACCATGTAAATATCTGATTGAGGAACAAGACCAAATATCAAGTTCTAATAATAATGAATCAATGAATTATGAATTTTTGATTACCTTTGGCACTGCTGATGCCTCTGTTAGAGTCCACTCAAATCTTGGAACTTCCCATTCTCTCCCAAGGAAGGATTAAAGCAGTATTGTGCCAAGCTGTATGAAATTCTAGTATCACTTGGCTTATACACCCTAGTACTTGTACAAAAAGGATTCAGTGAAAGGTGGAGAAACAAGGACAGATAGAACCTTGGGATTGAGAGAAATTGGGTAAAGCCAAACCCCCTGCACCCAATGCTCCCAGATGAGTCTGCACATTGTACTGCAGCCCAAAGGAGTCAGTCCCAGATCTTATTTTGATAAAACGTTAAAATAGGACTCATATCTTGCAAGTAACTAGAGAAATAAACTTAAGTGTTGGAGGCAACAAAGCACACAATCCTTATTTAAAATCCAGTAAAAATGGTACAAAAAACAAAAGGAAGGCAAGATAAACATAACAGACCTCTTCTTACCAGAGGTTTTCTTACCATTTATTTCACCTATCCTGGAAGTGCTTTTTATTAATTTAAAACGTCCCAAACTTCATTATTCACATGACTGGCAAAGATTTTGCAGTGTAGAATTAATTAGTTCATGGTGATAAAGATAACAAAAGTGGTTACCCTGGGGTAGGGTTTAAATAAGAGGAACAGAGAGCCTTCAGAGATGCTAGCTGTAACACAGGCAGTTACAGTGGATGCACGTGTACAACTAAGCACTTGATTCTATACTCTCCTGAACATAAGTTATACACCCATAAGAAGTAAACGACTATGCTATTTTTATATTTCATTAAAGAACTTATTAAAGCTAGAAAAGGAATGAAACCTGAATCTGACCATCTTAGGTGGGTAAGTGGTCACAGAGTACTGAGTATGAAGAGAGGCAGGCATACTTTATAAATTTCTTCAATAGTTAGAGAAGCAGCTCATATAATTTCCCCACACACCTCTAAGAAACTCCTCTTCAAATGGTGACATTAAAAAAAAAAAATTAAAAAAATTTTTTTAAAAATGGTGACATTTAACCAAGTCAGTAATGGATATTAAGTAACAAGACTCAGGAATAAACAAAGATTCAGAGGTGTGACTTGGGGGTCAATCTGCTGATTGATATGGTTAGGGCACAGATTTGTGAAAGAGAGATTAGGAAAAATCTATACTTTTGTTCTCATAATGGACTCTGCAGACATAGCTCATGAATTGGAGCTAAAGATTTTATTCATTTATTTTAGAGAGAGAGAACATGAGGTTGGTGGTTGGGGAGAGGAAGTGGGAGAAGCAGACTCCCTGCTAAGCAGGCAGCCAACATGGGTCTTGATCCCAGGACCTCAGGATCAAGACCTGAGCCAAAACAAAGTGTTGGACACTTAACTGAGCCACCCAGTTGCCCAAATTTCACTAGATTTTGACAAATTACATGTTCTCTGAACATAACAGTAATGGCAGTAAATCAAGTCATGGCAATAAGTGATTCCAAAGTACTGAAGTGCAAAAAAGAGATTTAGAAGGTTCTTATTCTTAAGTATGATTCCTTGGGCTTAATTTGGTAACCATAATTGATGGTGAAGTACACTATGTTATTTGTGGAAATGTACAAAACCTTACCTGCCATTAATTTAAAAAGAAGCTCAAAACCAAAATAATTCTTTGAGTATGGACCTTAAAATAGAAACACCTAATGTGATTATAAGCATTATTGCTTGCTTTTTAGTCTTCTCATAAAGTATTACTTCAAACCGCTAAGACTAAAAAACCTTATGTAATTGCCAAGACTTAGTGAAAGACACCATCAAACATGTTTGCATAGAAATGTTAAAGCTCCAGGGCACCTCAGTGGCACAGTCAGATAAGCATCTGAATCTTGGCTCCTGCTCAGGTCAGTCTCAACAGGCTGGCACGTGAGTTCATAAACTCAGGTTTGGAACAGCTTGAGTTATCAGGCAACCAAGTAAGAATGTCAAGTAGTCAGCTGGAGGTTAGTTCAGGACAAAGATTCTGGCTAGAGATATAAATCTGAGTCATCCATTTAAAACAATGAGGTAGGATCACCAAGGGAACCCCAAGCCTTGCTTGGGACATTGTAAAGTCTAGGTCTCAAAGACATAAGAAACAAATAGCTAAGGGGATTAAGAAAGGACCGGAGAAGTAGGAAGGAAAACCAGGTGATATGTTTGCTAGAAACTAGCAAACTACAGAAATTGCTTAGTGGAGTTTTACAACTGTAAGAAACGATGTTTAAAGATTAAGCAAACTGGGACGCTGGGTGGCTCAGTCCGTTAAGCAGCGGCCTTCAACTCAGGCCATGATCCCAGTATCCTGGGATTGAGTCCCACATTGGGCTCCTTTCCCAGCAGGGAGCCAGCTTCTCCTTCTGCCTCTGCCTCTGCCTGCGCTCTCTCTGACATATAAATTTAAAAAAAAAAAGAAAAAAAAAAGATCAAGCAAACTGAGGTGACAGTTAAGAAATGTTCCAACGGAAAGACAGGGATGACTATAACAGGTTCAGAAAAAAAACGGAAGAGAACAACAAAAAATTGCATACCTACAACTTTCCAAGGAGTTTTCCTTATGAAAAAGAAATGAGACACTTCTGTTGGTTCTAGCTAGGACAATATATCCACAGTAACAAGAAAGAAGGATACAGAAAGGGGCACAGATGCTGGGAGGTTTATATATGCTTTCTGGCAACTTTTTCAAGTTCTCTTCTGATTCTGTTTCCTCAGTGCCAACAGGGAGCAAGGTGAGAGAGGAGTTACTACAGATTTGAGGACAGAGGTGAACCCATGAAATAGCCAGTGGAGAACGTAATAGAACTGAGTAGGGAAACTTAGTAGGACGACTAAGCAACCGAGTTTGGGGATGTTTGGTCAGCATGATTAGCTGGTAAACATTCCCACTTAAAAAAATATACCTCTCTGTAGTCTTTTCATCAGACTGAATGTTCTCTCAAAACGGTTTTTCTTCTGAGTCCCAGCTCGATTACCCTATGGCAAGGATAATCTGATCTACATTGAATATAACATTTTCCCAAGAGACAAACCACCTACACAGAAATGGCTCAGGGAACATTCAGGAACTCTCTTCCTCATAGTCTGATATACATCCAGGGCCTAAATTGTTCCTATTTTGGCCTTTATGTTCATCTATCATATACCATGAATTTTATATTACTTACATTCCTACATTCTGTTTTCCTTTCTCGGGTAATATTTACTCCTCCTACTACTCATTTTCAAGGTCTCTTCTTCCTTGCTCTACTATTTGTTTTTTTGCGTGATATACTACCACTTCTTTTGTCAAGACCCTACAGTTTTTTCAAAAGCCTGCTCTGCAAGAACCAATGTCCAGTTGAAATCTTTATGTATGTATAGAGTACTAATGAATAAAATCAAATCAACATAATGTTGAATCACAACACCAGTCAAGATGTTTGTTATTATTTCACCTGAGACATTATTTTTCTGAAAAAAATAATTTGATGAGATCATCTTATAACAAACATTTATTTGGTAAACTATTTTATAGAAATAGATCCTAAAATCAAACAATTTCTTATTTAAACAACAGAAAGTATAATCCCAATCTTTCCCCCATCAAAGCCTACTCCATAACTGAAGTACCCCAAACCCATGAACTGTACTGCTAAAAGCGGGGAAAAAGACATTAAACTTCCACAGGAAGACTGTATAAATCTGGCAGTGGTTAAGTACACATCAGCCTGTACCCAAAAATATTACTGAGCCTGAAAAATTAACGGAAAATCTAAAGTTACTATCAATACTCTTTTGTTCTTAATAAGGCTCAGAGAATTACCACCTATTGATTATGCAATGGTACAAGAGTCATTATGTAAACTGATACAATCAAAAAGGTAAAGTGGATAATCTGAATTTTAAAACCAATATAGGTAAATCACTAGATGTAAACAAGAACTTTAAAAGATAGTCTTTAGCTCCACTTTAAAACAAACATTCAGGACTGGAATCCTCAGAATTTTCTAGTATCTTGAAAATCCCCATCTTCTCTTTAATCGGTCCTGAGGCATTCATTTGATCTAAGAAAAAAATATATAAACAAGGATTTATTTTTTTTAAAAGTTACAAACCTAAAAAGGAATCTTAAAAGAGATGTCCAACATACTGTTATGAGAAGAGTCATCTGCCCAAAGCTTAAATACCCACAGGAATGTGGGACACTTTATTCCTTAATCAATAGTCAACATAGCAAAAGTGAGAAAGTAAAGCATATTCCCCTTATTACAATGAGAACTGGCCTCTGGGGAACAGATAATCATCAGTTTACTAATCGAAATCACTTCTGAATTTAAGATACACAGGTTTAGAGCACCAATTTAAAATTATATTCTGAGATGTTTTAAAAAACAAAACGGGGGCGCCTGGGTGACTCAGGTCATGATCTCAGGGTCCTGGATCAAGTCCCACATTGTGCTCTCTGCTCAGCAGGGAGCCTGTTTTCCGCCCCTTCTCCCTGCCTGACCTCAGCCTGCTTGTGATCTCTGTCATATAAATGAAAATCTTTAAAAAAAAAAAAAAAAGGCCCAGTCGTGATTAGTTTAAAATCTCAGAAGCAAGATACCATGAAAATTTATCTTCATACACACTCCTCACTGCTAATATGTGGTCTTTTATGTTTTGGTTAATGGAATCTCTACTGGTTTTGAATGCTATTACTCCAATTTCTTTGGATGTTGAAGCATCTTTGAATGTTAACTGGCCACTTCTTTCCTGGTAACTGCCTGCTCAAGTTGTCCATTTTTCTTGCTGACTTAGTTATCTATATGTAATAAACACTTCCTGTCTGTTACGTGTTGTACATATTTCTGTGGTTGGTTTCTCATCTCTCTGCTCATGGTATCACCTGTATTTATATAAGTCTTTATGTAATAAAATCTATCAATCTATTCATTTAATTTTGTACTTAGGAATTCTTTTCCTGTTCTAAAAATCATAAATATATTCCTCTGTTTGAAATTAATCCATCAGAGAAAGACAATTATCATATGATCTCTCTGATATGAGGAATTTGAGAGGCAGGGTGGGTGTGATGGTGAGGAGGGAGGGAGAAAATGAAACAAGATGGGACCAGGGAGGGAGAAAAACTGTTAAGACTCTCTAAACCTCAGGAAACAAACTGAGGATTGCTGGAGGGTGGGGGAAGGATAGGGTGGCTGGGTTATGGACATTGGGGAGGGCATGTGCTATGTTAAGTGCTGTGAATTGTATAAGACTAATGATTCACAAACCTGTACGCCTGAAACAAATAATTATATGTTAACAAAAAAATTATATGTTAACAAAAAAAAAAAGTTTTGCTTTTAATATTCAGGTTTTGACCAATTAGATTAACCTAACTAGAATGTGTCCCTGAGTATGATATGAAGTCTCCTAGCTGTTGGTTAGAAATGTCCCAGCATGGGGCGCCTGGGTGGCTCAGTGGGTTAAAGCCTCTGCCTTCGGCTCAGGTTATGATCCCAGGGTCCTGAAATCAAGCCCCGCATCGGGCTCTCTGCTCAGCGGGGAGCCTGCTTCCTCCTTTCTCTCTGCCTACTTGTGATCTCTGTCAAATAAATAAACAAAATCTTTAAAAAAAAAAAGAAAAAAAGAAAAAAAGAAAAAAAGAAATGTCCCAGCATCATGTATTTCAATAATAGGAATTTCCCCTCTCTAGTTTAAATTGCCATTTCTGGCATTCACTGATCTTCCACACAAGTCTGGTTGGCTTTCTCAATGTTCATTTATCTTATCATATCCTAATTCTAGTCTCGATTATTGTGACCTTTAAATTATGTCTTAATACATGATATGGGGGGGCGCCTGGGTGGCTCAGTGGATTGGGCCACTGCCTTCGGCTCAGGTCATGATCTCGGGGTCCTGGGATCGAGCCCCGCATTGGGCTCTCTGCTCTGCAGGGAGCCTGCTTCCTCCTCTCTCTCTGCCTGCCTCTCTGCCTACTTGTGATCTCTCTCTCTGTCAAATAAATCAATAAAATCTTTAAAAAAAAAAATACATGATATGGAATACTTTGTGGTTCTTAAAAATTGTCTTGGCTGTTGGTCCTTTTCTCTTCCACATAAATTTTTTAAAACTGACTGTCATAGTTCTTTGAAGAGTCATACTGGAGTTTTAATTAGGAAGTCATATAAGAAATGTAAGTTAAGTTGGGGAATAGCAACTTATATTTTAACACATACACATTTCACTACATTCATCATTCACATCCATGAACAGAGTTAAATATGTACATCTATTCAGTCCAGTGTTTCATAATTTTGCCCATAATGGCCTTAAAGAAACTGTTACACTTAATCCTAGGCATGTTACAGTTTTGTAGTTACTGGAAGCTTCTTATTTTCAAAATAATTACTGCTGATACACATACTATTAACTTTTTTTTCAAGAGTTTTTAAAATTTATTTATTTGAAAGACAGAATGAGAGTGGGGAGGGTCAGAGGGAGAAGAAGACTCCCTGCTAATCAGGGAGCCTGATGTGGGACTTGATCCTGGGACTCCAGGATCATGACCTGAAGGCAGTCGCTTAACCAACTGAGCCACCCAGGTGCCTCACACATACTATTAATTAATAGCAACCTTCCTGAATTCTATCTAAACACTTCTAAATTCCCTTACATTCTATGGAGATGATTATGCCCCTATAAAAATTAAGTACTACTTAATTTACTTTTAAAGTACTTAATTAACTACTTAAAGTACTTTTAAGGGTAAAATTAAGCACTACTCCCTTAAACCTACTTTTATTATTTTATACTGTTAGGACTTCCTTGTAAATTGTGCACTGTTGTATACTGTAAGTGGGAGTAAGAGCTGTTATCTTTGAATGCTCTTGATTTTAGTAACTTTCTGGATAGATGCATTTTACCAGATTAACAACATTCTTCTCCCTGTCTAGTTTAAGAAATATGAGGTGATTATGATGTTATCTCAAGTGGGTTTTCAGTATCTAGTTCTCCTTTATTCAGATAATGCAAACAGTTTCAGATATTATACCATCCTTGTGTTCCTTCTATACAACTGATTTTTTTAAAGATTTTTCCACATTTTTTATTAATTATTTTTATTAACATATAATATATTATTTGCCCCAGGGGTAAAGATCTGTAAATCATCAGGCTTATACACTTCACAGTACTCACCATTATCACATACCCTCCCCAAAGTCCATAACCCAAGCACCCACTCCATATAAGATTTTTATTTTTTTTAGTAATCTCTATACCTAACGTGGGAAAAGATCACCTATAGATCAAGATCAAGATCAAAATCAAAAGATGCACACTCCACAGACTGAGTCAACTGGGCACCCCATATAACTGATTTTTATTTAATAATGTATTTAAAATTTGGCCATAGGGCTTTATCTTTCTCATTTTCCTGAACTATTTGAAAACTAAAATAAACACGCAAATAACCCAGAATATGGGCTCCTGGGTGGCTCAGTCAACTGGACGTCTGCTTTCAGTTCAGGTCATGATCCCAGAATCCTGGGATGGAGCCTCATATCAGGCTCCCTGCTCCTCCCTTTGTTTGTGCTCTCACTCTGTCAAATAAATCAGTAAAATCTTAAAAGAAAAAGCAAAAAAACAAAAAATCCAGAATAGCCAAAACTTATTTTGAAAAGAACAAAATTGGATTCACTCACAATTTCAAAACTGACCACAAAGCTATAATAATCAAGACAGTGTGATAGTGGCATAGGACTGACAAACAGATCAAGGGGCCGGAGTTGGGAGTACAGAAATAAACTGTTACATTCATGATCAACTGACTTTCAGTGATATTGCTAAAGCAATTCAATAGGGAAAGAATAATCTTTTCAACAAATGGTGCTGGGACAACTGAGTAACAACATGCACAAAAAAATTTAGACCTTTACCTCATGCTCTACAGAAAAATTAATTCAAATACAACAACTAAAACCGTAACTCTTCAAAGAAAACACCATGACCTCTGTTAGGCAAAGATTACTTAGAGATGACATCAAAATAATAAGAGATAACAAAAAAAGATAAACTGGACTTTATAAAACTTAAACATTTTTGGGGCGCCTGGGTGGCTCAGTGGGTTAAAGCCTCTGCCTTCGGCTCGGGTTATGATCTCAGGGTCCTTGGATGGAGCCCCACATCGGGCTCTCTGCTCGGCGGGGAGCCTGCTTCCCCCTCTCTCTCTGCCTGCCTCTCTGCCTACTTGTGATCTCTGTCTGTCAAATAAATAAATAAAATCTAAAAAAATAAAAAATAAAAAATTTTGACCTTCAAAAGACACTACTTAAGAAAAATGCAAGACAAGGGATGCCTGGCTGGCCCAGAAGGTACAGCGTGTGACTCCTGATCTCAGGGTCATGAGTTCAAGCCCCACACTAGGCGTAGAATTTAGTTTAAAAAAAAAAAAAGAAGAAGAATGAACATGCAAGCTAAGCTACAGACTGGGAGGAAATATCTGCAGAACATGTATCAGATAAAGGACTTAGATCTTGAATATATAGACTTCTTTCAACTCAATGATAAGAAGATAGAGCACAATTTTAAAAAGAGCTATTTGAATGGAAGTTAAAGACATCAAGAAATTAAACCCAGTGATGTGCTCATAAATGTTTAACTGGTTCCCCTTATGCCCTGCCCCATCAAAAGGCCCTGATTTATAGTTTTTTCCTATCTCCCTGGTATTAAATATCCCTATCATCATCAATACCAAGCTACCAACATTACAGTGTTGGGAAAAAGATGTGCAGAGTACAGCATTATACACTATTTCCACTATACAAATATAACAAAATCAAGAGCATAGATAATGGTGGGCGCCTGGGTTGGCTCAGTGGGTTAAGCTGCTGCCTTCGGCTCAGGTCATGATCTCAGGGTCCTGGGATCGAGTCCCGCATCGGGCTCTCTGCTCAGCAGGGAGCCTGCTTCCCTCTCTCTCTCTCTCTGCCTGCCTCTCTGCCTACTTGTGATCTCTCTCTGTCAAATAAATAAATAAAATCTTAAAAAAAACAAAAAAAGAGCATAGATAATGGTAATATGTTAATAATATAATTAGGAAATGAGTTTTAAGTATTTATTACATTTGTTTTCAAGATTATATATGGTTACCATGACAGACATCAATTCATTATTCTAAAGACTGATAAATAAAAGAAGCAACTTATCCTGCCTCACCTATATAGACTGTATCCCCTATAGAATAACCAAATAATTGATAGGGAAAAGTTCTTAATAAACTAATTCTAACTAATGAAGGAATAACAAAAGAATATACCATTTTTGCGATCTTTCGGGAAATAATGGTTCTAAACAATCATCATAAATGGATACTAAAACCAACAGGTAGAACACAAGGGCAGAAAACTTTTTAAGATCAGCCTGAATCAGCTGACCAATCCTACCTCACGAAAAATAAAAAACTCAGATATATGTACTGCCTGGTAGGATTTTAACTCTGACAACAGCTCTTTTGTTTTGGCTGCTGAGGTACCATCCAGACTAAGATAGACACAGAAATGTCAGGAACATGTGAACCACGGCCACATTGGCAAGCACCAGAAGCACCCAGGAAGTCAGGGTCATCAACTTCAACAACTATCACCCAGGTTACTTTGGAAAAGTTGGTATGGCACATTAGTGCTTAAAGAGGAATCAGAGCTTCTGCACATCTGCAACCTTGATAAACTGGACCCTGTCAGTAAGCAAACACTGGTAAATGCTGCCAAAGAATAAGATTAGAGGTGATCCTATCGTTCGATGATGAAATTCAATCAAGATACAGAGTTCTGGGAAGGTGAAAGTTCCTAAAGCAGCTTGACATCACAGAAGGCCAAATTCTTTAGCAGAACAGCTGAGAATATTTTTTAAGATTTTATTTATTTATTTGACAGAGATCACAAGTAGGCAGAGGAGCAGGCAGAGACAGAGGAGGAAGCTGGCTCCCTGCTGAGCAGAGAGCCCGATGCGGGGCTCAATCCCAGGACCCTGGGATCGTGACCCGAGCCCAAGGCAGAGGCTTTAACCCACTGGGCCACCCAGGCGCCCCAACAGCTGAGAATATTAATGGTGTGTTGGCATCCGGGGATGGGGAGGGCGGGCGTTGTGTCCTGGTAGCTTGAAGCCACATGGAAGGAGCCTCATTAAATGCTAACAAATGCTTTTCTCAAAGAGAGAATGAACGAAGTATTTCTAAGAAATGGAGCCTAGATCTAAATAAGCTTGTACAGCTACATATATAGCTATTTACACTTTTCAGAAAATAAATAGATTGAGGAACAAATCAAAGGATAACACAAAAGGGGTTTAAAAAAAAAAAAAAAATCAGCCAATTCCAGAATGCAGGTCAATGCACAGAGCAAATAATCTAGTTTTTGTCAATGACTTGGAAAAACAAAAGTGAGGAAGGTGTTACAGAAGAAAAGAGACAAAGCCAACAATGAAATTTGGATCCTGATTCTAACTGTAAAATCCACTGGAGAAATCTCAATATAGCCTAGGTAAAGGATATCAAGAGTTTTACTGCCAATATTCTTAAATGTAATAGTGTAATGACATACTGACTATATTTAAAGACAGGTTCTTCTTGGTAAAAGATGCCTGAGTAAAGGATGGGTAAAATCTCATGATTTTAAGATTCTGACAAAAGAGAATTACAATGAGAAGAGATGGTTAAATGTTGTGGACTAGTGGCTGAATGAATTACATAAAGGGGTACATTAAATATTACTATTCTTTTTAAATGTCTGTTTCACTTTCCCTTAAAGAAAGTAAAAGCATGATACTTGCCAATGAGATCACTTCGATCTAGCAATAACTCCAGATCTTTATCACTAATGACCTTCTCTCTTGATCCTTTTACTTCCCTGTAAGAAAACAAAATATTCAAGTCCGTACGATAAATCAAAACTGTTAATTACATTTTTGTAAAAAATGTACATTTTTAAGCAAAATCTTACCTTTCATAATCTCTAGATTTTAATAATTCCATTAATTCCTGAGGGTCTAAGAAGTTCTTAGATTGATTTAATCCAGACTGACCACCTTTGAAATGATCTAGAAAAAATGTTTAAGAAATTAAAAACACTGAAAATCACTTTTAAAACCACAATATACTACTTTACACACCAAACAGAATGTCTTTGTTAAAAAGAACAGGTAAAATCAAATGTTGATAAGGAAAAAAAGCAACCATAACTCTCATACTTTCATGGCAGAAGTGTAAAATGGTATGTCCACTTAGGGCAAAGTTTAGTAGTTTCCTATAGGTAAACATACACCCACACAAAGACCATGAACAAATAAAGGCATATGTCCACAGTTGTACAAGAGCAGCTTATTCATAAAAACCAAAATCTGGAAAACAATTTACATGTCAACCAACTTAAGAATGGATACATGAGGGGCACATGGGTGGCTCAGTGGATTAAAGCCTCTGCCTTCGGCTCAGGTCATGATCCCAGGGTCCTGGGATCGAGCCCCACACTGGGCTCTTGCTTAGCAGGGAGCCTGCTTCCTCCTCTGTCTCTGCCTGCCTCTCTGCCTACTTGTGATCTCTGTCTGTCAAATAAATAAATAAAATCTTGAAAAAAAGAAAAAAAAAGGATACATGAACTATTCATTCCTAGTACACACAACATAAACAAATCTCAAAATATTATGCTGAACAAAAGCAGCTACATATATAGAAATGAATCCACGTATGAAATTAAAGGGAAAAGGAATCTATGTGGCAGAAACTGGAACAGTGGTGCCTTCTACTGAGGGACAAGGGCACATCGAAAATGAACTGGTGCAAAAGGAAATGCTTTTGGACAAAGGAGGTTGTTACCTTGACCTGGAGGATAGTGACATAAGTATATACATTTGTCAAGATTCATTAATCTGTACACTTAAGATCTGGGTATTTTACTGTATGTACATTATTGTAATAAAATACCATCGGTATTTTAAAAATTCCTTTCAAACTGCTTTTTGATATTAATTTTTCAAAATACTAAAAACAGACTTGGAAAAATAAAACTAGACACACATTCTACTGAATTTAAATTATATTCAATAAAGAAAATATATTTCATCATTCAAATTCCTAAAGCAGCACAGGTGAAAAAATTTTAATTTGCACAAAATCTTACTAGAAAAGTTCTTTTTTCCTCCAGTGTATTCCAGCTACAATCTAAATGTTCCAAAAAGTCAAATTAAAGATTTCTAAAACCTAAACCATATCTCCCTCAAAATCAGATACACTGGAGAAAGTATTTTCAAGTAGAGAGCAGGAAAAGTAGCATAAAACAAATGAATAGTGATTTTTTTTTTTTTAAAGATTTTATTTTATTTATTTGACAGAGAGAGAGATCACAAGTAGGCAGAGAGAGAGGAGGAAGCAGGCTCCCTGCGGAGCAGAGAGCCCGACGCGGGGCTCGATCCCAGGACCCTGAGATCATGACCTGAGCCGAAGGCAGCGGGGCTTAATCCACTGAGCTACCCAGGCGCCCCGAATAGTGATTTTCAACATTATCATGTTCCCATTTCTCTAGGCTTCATAACTTACAGATTTTTTCAGCTTTTTTTAACGTAGCCATGAAGCTAATTTATCTGAATAGAATTTTATATTGAAGAAATAGAGGTAGAACCTCTCCAAAGAATCTTAGGGAATTAAATATAAAATACCAATGCTTCACTTACTTTACTTCCCCTAACTCTCAGAATCTTTTCCAGTTTAAGAAAACACTCTATTTGTGCCTGGCTCAGTCAGGTAAGCACCCCACTCGATTTCAGCTCAGGTCATGATCTCAAGAGTCTTAAGACTGAGCCACACACTGGGTTCTGTGCTGCATGGAGAGCCTGTTCTCTCTCCCTTTTCCTCTGCCCCCACAATCCTCTCTCCCTCTCTTAAAAAACAAAAACATAGAGTATTTGAAAAATACTAGGTTTGAAATGATGAAATGGACTTCTACAGAGCCAAATATTTTTTGAAATACTGAGTTCAACCAAGTAAACAGATTTTTTTTAATAGCGCTACTTCAACATATCTTTAATACTCTAATACTTAATATATTGGACTAGTAAGAAGAGGCTTGACATTTTCTTAAAGACTTTTGCAGGCAATCTCTTATCAGGAATAAGCATTAACATCATGCCAAATTCCCATAACAGAATTGGGGATATAGTACTTCTAATATAGGACAACACTATAGAAAGTGTTGTCCTGGAGAGTTTTCTTTGCCCCTCTGCTCATCTAAACACTAATGTTTTTCTTTATTTATGTTTATAGTCACACCAACTTAGTTTGGATCTTTATACCAGCAAATTCCCCACCATCTATTTTTTTAAGCAGATTTCATGCCCAACATGGAGCCAAACATGGGCTTGACCTCATGATCCTGACTGAGATCAAGACCTGATCTAAGATCAAGAGTTGGGCACTCACCAGACTGACCCACCGAGGCGCCCCTCCCCACTGCCTATTTAAATCCCACACTAGTTAAGTCATACCAATTTATTTTTTAAGGAAGTAACAGTAATGAAATCTCACAATAAACAACAGACAACTGAAATAAGAAAAGCACTACAAATTATTATTAACTAGCTATCAGGGAAATACAAATCAAGACCACAATGAGATACCACCTTACACCAATCAGAATGGAAAAATTAACAAAACAAGAAACAAACATTGGCGAGGATGTGAAGAAAGGGGAACCCTCTTACACTGTTGGTGGGAATGCAAGCTGGTACAGCCACTCTGGAAAAGAGTATGGAGGTTCCTCAAGATGTTAAAAATAGAACTACCCTACAACCCAGCGCTTTCACTACCCAAAGATACAGATGTAGTGAAAAGAGAGGCCACCTGCACCCCAATGTTCATTGCAGCAATGTCCACAATAGCCTAATTGTGGAAGGAGACAAGATGCTCTTCAACAGATGAATAAATAAAGAAGATGGAATATTACTCAGCCATCAGAAAGGCTGAATACCAGGGCGCCTGAGTGGCTCAGTGGGTTAAAGCCTCTACCTTCGACTCAGGTCATGATCCCAGGGTCCTGGGATCAAGCCCCACATCAGGCTCCCTGCTCGGTGGGGAGCCTGCTTCCCTTCCTCTCTCTCCGCCTGCCTCTCTGCCTACTTGTGATCTGTCTTTCAAATAAATAAATTAAATCTTTAAAAAAAAAAAAAAGGATAAATACCCAACCTTTGCATCAACATAGATGGAACTGGAGGGGATTATGCCATGTCAAGTCAGTCAAGCAGAGAAAGACAATTATCATATGGTTTCACTCATATGTGGAACATAAGGAATACCATGGAGGACCATAAGGGAGGCAGGGAAATCTGAAAGGGGAGCACTCAGAGAGGGAGGTGAACCATGAGAGACTTAAGGACCTCGGGAAACAAACTGACGTTTCACAGGGGAGGCGGGTGGGGGGATGGGGTGACATGGTGATGGGTATTAAGGAGGACACATGCTGTGATGAGCACTGGGTGTTATACACAACTAATGAATCACTGAACACTACAACAAGAACTAATGATGTACTACACAGTAGTTAACTGAACATAATAAAAAAGAATGTTAAAAAAAATTTAAAAATAAGAAGTATAATTTACTTTTGTGGATGATCAACTTTTCCAGTTTTCTTTTAGCAGCTGCTCTTTCCACAATTTTCTGATCGATAGTATTTGCTGTGACAAGACGATACACAACAACTGGCTTTGTCTGACCAATTCTATGACATCTATCCTGGGCCTGAAGATCAGACTGGGGATTCTTAAAGTGAAAAGAAAAATAATATTTAACAGTTTAACGTTAAAGTTATTTAAACTCCTATTGAAGTTAAATGCATGATCCTATCAGAATCTGTCAAAGTGTCTTAACTCATTTTAGATTTCCAGAATAGTTTCAATGATAAAACATATTCAAGACTTTACAAACAGGGCACCTGATAAAGACTTTTGTCTTAAGATGGAATACCTTTTACAAACAGATAAATAAAACTGCAAAGCATACAATGAAAGATAAAAAATTCAGAATGGAAATATAACAGCATATTGCTATACTTCCAACTTACCCAATCACTATCATAAATGATAACTGTATCTGCTGCAGTCAAATTAATGCCCAGGCCACCAGCTCGTGTACTTACTAAGAAGATAAACACATCTGGATCTGTGTTGAAGCTGTGCATCTAAAAGCAAGAAAAAAAAAAAAAAAAGATAAACTTAAGGAATGAAAGAAACTGTTACAGCATAGAAAGCAGATATTGTGTTGCCTGTGGAGCAAACCATCTTATAACCATGTGTTTATAGCAAAGGAGTGGGGACAGCAATGCCAAAGGATATAATAAGCCAGCATTCTTTTTTTTTTAAGATTTTATTTATTTATTTATTTATTTATTTATTTGACAGAGAGACAGAGTACAAGTAGGCAGAGCACGCAGAGGGAGAGGGAGAAGCAGGCTCCCCACTGAGCAGGGAGTCTGATGTGGGGCTCAATCCCAGGACACTGGGATCATGACCTGAGGCAAAGGCAGCCATTTAACAGACTGAGCCACCCAGATGCACCAATAAGCCAAAACTCCTCAAACTAGGTATGAATTCTTCAGATGTGGAATAAATACTGAAAACCCAGAAGTAATGAAAGTTGAAAAAAAGAAAAAAAAAATTTGCTGAAAAGAGAAAGTTATCAAGACTTCCCATTCATGAAATTAAGAAATCGTTAAACATTACCTACCGCCCAGGCAGCCCGAGGGAAATTGTTTTTAATTACAGCAATTAAAAGATCTACCCAGGGGGCGCCTGGGTGGCTCAGTGGGTTAAAGCCTGCCTTCGGCTCAGGTTATGGTCCCAGGGTCCTGGGATGGAGCCCTGCATCAGGCTCCCTGCTCAGCAGGGAGCCTGCTTCCCTTCCTCTCTCTGCCTGCCTCTCTGCCTACCTGTGATCTCTATCTGTTACATAAATAAATAAAATGTTTTAATAAATAAATAAATAAATAAAAGATCTACCCATAGGAAACCGAATCAGTCATATAGACCTACGAGCAATTACGTTAACATATTAAACATCTGCTTATATTACCTTCATTTGTTTTCCAAGCCCCTCTTTTATTAAGGATATTTTTGTTAGGGTGCTTGGATGGCTCCGTCAGTTAAATGTCTGCCTTCAGTTCAGGTCATGATCCCAGAGTACTGGGATGGAGCCCTGCATCAGGCTCCCTTCTCTGGGGGAGCCTGCTTCTCCCCCACGCCTCTGCAGCTCCCCCTGCTTATGCTCTCGCTCTCTCTCCAAGAAATAAAATCCTCAAAAAAAAAAAAAGATGGAAATTGAAGGAAGAATTTATTTAATAAATTTATTTATTTATTAATAATTAATAATAATTAATAATTAATTAATTAATAATTAATATTATTTAAAAAAAAGTCTAGACCAACCTCTCTTGAAAACATAGTGACCAAAACAACTAAAACCGCAAGTGGTTTCCCACGGAATGGGGTAGGCAGGAAAAGTGGGTTCCCTGAGAAGGGGCATGAGAGAACTTGCTGAGCTGATGTTAAGTTTGCATTCATCAAAACTCAGAAAATGTACACTTGACTTTATGCACTTCATGATACGTAAAATTTACCCCAGAAGACAAAATATGCCGAAATAATAGAAGGGAATTATTATCTATAATTTATTTTGAAATGTTCCCCAAAAGATAAAATGTTAAATGGATACAGAAATAGACTGATTCTATATCACAAGCATATGACCAAAAGGAATAGTATAAGCTTAACGACAGGTTCTCAGATTTATAGGTGTTCCTATAAAAACTCTTTCAACTGCTTAGATTTTAAATTTTCAGTGAAATGTTAGGGTAGAGAAAAGAGCCAAAATCAGGAGGGAAAAAAAGTATTGTTCTCTCAATATTCTTACAGTGGTAGTGAAGTATGATATTAAGTCAAGTTGGACCAGAAAAATATATAACTTAAGATCATTAAGGGTCGCTTTGATGGCTCAGTTGTTAAAGCATCTGGCTTTGGCTCAGATCATGATCCCAGGGTCTTGGGACTGAGCCCCGAATCAGGCTCCCTGCTCAGCAGGAAGCTTGCTTTTCCCTCCCCCTGCTTGTACTTGCTCTCTCGCTATGTCTCTTGATGTCAAATAAATAATTTAAAAAATTAAGACTTACTAAATAAAAATGCTTATGTTTGGGGCGCCTAGGTGGCTCGGTGGATTCAGCCTCTGCCTTTGACTCAGGTCATGATCTCGGGGTCCTGAGATCGAGCCCTGCTTCGGACTCTCTGCTTGGTGGGAAGCCTGCTTTCCCTCCTCTCTGCCTGCCTCTCTGCCTACTTGTGATCTCTGTCAAATAAATAAATAAAATCTTTAAAAAAAAATCAGTTAAAAAAAATATTTATGTGTTTGAGCCTACTACAAGGTTTTTAGTCTATCAATTTGTGATTCTACTCTGAACATTACTTTAGAAACCTAGATAGTTACAAAAGATAATTTGGTATGTATGACTTAAGTGATCTTACATTTTTTTCTCTCTCCGAATAAGACATGGATCCATCAAGCCTGCTAAAGTTGAAATTTCTAAAGTGGCAATAATCCATCAAAATGTCCAACATTCTTGTCATTTGTGAAAAAAGCAGCACCTGAAATTTAAATATATCTTAGTATCTATACCAATTAATAGAAGTAATTAAGTAATCAAAAATCCGATCAAAAGTACCACCTTGTGCCCTCTGGCTTTTAGTTCTGGCAGCATTCGATCCAAAATTAAGAATTTCCCAGAATTTGTTATCAATTCTTCATCAATCTAAAAGCAGAGAAGGAACAGAAAAAAGTTACAATAATTACCAATAATCTGTTTCTGTCAAAATAAAATCTAGGTAAATAGTTCATTTTCAATGACAAGTCTCCGTAAAACTTTAAATTAAAAAACAAACTGACCTTATCATTTGATCTTTTTAAATCAGAAGACAATTCTTTCTCAAGGAAAGACATATTCTGGAATTTAAAATGGGGCACCTGAATGGCTCAGTTGATTAAGTGCCTGTCTCTTGATTTCAGCTCAAGTCAGGATCGCAGCTTCATGAGATTAAGCCCCACATAGGGCTCCACATGGAGGATGGAGCCTGCTTAAGATTCTCTCCCTCTGCTCCTCCCCAACACTGAGCGCACACTCTCTCTCAAAAAATAAATAAAATGAATGATTTTAAAAAAAAATTAATCTAAGTCCAACCTTGAACTATCCTTCTCACTCCTCTCTCAGAGCCTTTATAATAAGAGAACATTAAGTTTAAACTTACAGCACAAATGTCGATTTTTCTTAAAGATTTATTTATTTGAGGGGGAGCAGGAGAAAGGGTGGGGAGGAAGAGAATGGGAGGGTCGGAGGGGTAGTTACAGAAATCAAAATAGTACATTCTTAAATGGTACTCACCTTAAACTCTTGTGTGACCGGGTCTATAGGGTACTCAATCAAATATGGATGATTACAGCACTTACGAAGGAGCATCATTATATTCTGCAGCTTCAGATTAACCTCAGATTCTATAGGGATATTTGTTTCCACAACAGCTCTACCAAAAATATATAATCCATGAATGTGAGAAATACAAAAAGTATCATGGTTTAAAGAATACTTAAATTTATTTTAAATTCACACCTTTCTCGGTCTACTTCTGGCTGCATTTGACTGATCAATTTTTCCAACTCATTAGGGAAATCATCTATTTTGCTGTAATTTATTGACTTTCTAGTTCGCCGTCTTGGTCGCCCAGTGGGACTTAGCTCTACAGTTTCTTTCTAAAAGTGAATAATTAAAAAGGAATATATGTTAAAGAAGCTATACACTTAAATTCTAAATACACAAAAGTGGATTATAATATTTTCATGTGCAAATGTTTTAAGATATAAAGAAAAAAATAATTTTCTTTCATCATCAAGTTTAGGGATTTCCAAAGGCACAAAATAAAGGCTCCATAAACTTTGGCCACATGCAAATGTGGTCATATTAAGTCTAAGTATTTTAAACGCTTATGACAGTATCAGAGCATTAAAGTAAATGCCTCCGTACCTCAGTGGAAAAAATTAAGGATGATAGAACTGTTTTGAACTTATATAAAAGAATTTAGTAACTTGGGGTTAAGTTAAGGAGCTCCACATATCTGCATTAGAGAACATTTCTTTGGACTGGTATAACACTGCAGTGAAATTCCTCACAATAAGCAATGATTATAAATTTCTAATAGTTCAAAAGCCAGATCCTCTCTTTAATTATAATAAAAATTGGGGAACAGAATCTAATGGTTACACATTAAAACAGAAATGTTACAGAACCATAAATGTCTTCAAAAATAGATTGGTACGTGGTATACAGCAAAAAGTCTAGACATTTAAACAAAATTTAAGGGTCTCCTAGTCTTTTAAGATAATCACATTCTACTTTAATGTAATATGGTGGGTAATGAAAGAAGATATTTCTTTCAAATAAGGTATTCTATTACATTTTTTGGAGACCAGTAACCTCCTATAAAGGGATTATGTATGGGGGATTGGTCTAGCTGGGAAACTCTTGTATATAGTGTATGCCTGTTATTTCCTAGTCCATCCAGACATAGCATTATTTGGGTTAATCGGGGATAGGAATAAAACATTTTAACAAACATTCCAGATAACTATAAAGCAATTAATGCATGAACCATCACCTGAATTTTAGTAGGATCACAAAATTACTAGAGACAATTTTTGTTATTGCCTTATACTCTAGTTAGAAATTCATATTCTGTAAGTCCTAAAAACAGGTGATAAGATTTAAGACTGAAATTAACCAAGAAATTTCCAATACCAACTGTTATTTACAGTTTATGTCAAAGCCATACTCTACCTCACTGCATCCAAACATGTTTGCAATTGTACGATTCACAATAGCTGTATAAAAGATCTCTTGTTTCTTTGAAAGTGGTGCATAAACAACTACTTCTCGTTTAGGAGGAACTTCAAGAGCAACATCAGATTTTAGTCTTCTCAGTAAGAAAGGTGTTAGAATCTAAAATTTAAACATGAATAAACGTATGTGAATATGAAGCATTCGTATGCGTTCAGGCAATACTCTCTCCACACACCTCCTAATCCCTTCTTTCTCTTTTTTCCTTTAAAAGTATTATCAAGTCTTGGACACCTGCGTGGCTCAGAGGGTTAAGCCTCTGCCTTCGGCTCAGGTCATGGTCTCAGGGTCCTGGAATCAAGCCCCGCATGGGGCTCTCTGTTCATCAGGGAGCCTATTTCCCCCTCTCCCTCTGTCTCCCTCTCTGCCTACTTATGATCTCTCTCTCTCTCTGTCAAATAAATAAATAAATAAATAATTTTAAGTAAATAAATAGATAGCTAGATAGGTAAGTAAATAAATAAAAATACTATCAAGTCTTAAAAAATGAAGAGTCCCCTACCCCCTTTAGATTTAACTTATTATTCCCTTGCTCTTCTCCCAGCCCTAGAGGTCACTTTTTCAAAATCTATTACAAAAGATAATCTATGCAGTTCCTTTTTCATTCTGAGTCCATAGTAAGCAGAATAAGACAAAGTCACAACCTGATGCAGCATATGCAATACGTTCTGTTCTCTTTCTTTAGCAATAATA
Source organism: Meles meles (assembly GCF_922984935.1). Lineage (NCBI taxonomy): Eukaryota > Metazoa > Chordata > Mammalia > Carnivora > Mustelidae > Meles > Meles meles. The sequence continues at coordinate 31,222 of NW_025721345.1, forward strand.
TCTTCAGCAGTTTCAGAAAGACTAGTGATATCAAACCAAGATTCAAAGCTGTAAGAGAAAAAAGTGATTACAACTTAACCTATCCCACAAATCAACTATATTAACATATATATACCACAAAGAAGTTGCCAGAAAGCTATCATTTTTAATCCAACTACCTAGGAGAAAGGAATTAATTTTGACTAAGAGCAGATTTGAGGTTAGAAAAATATAGAAAATAGTTAAATAACTGGCTTACCTACCTTTTCAAGTCATCAAATACATCTGGCAACAAAAAGTTTAGCAATGACCAAAGTTCTGATAAATTGTTTTGCAAGGGAGTACCAGTCAAAAGAAGTTTGTTATCTGCATTGAATCGTTTTAACTCCCTGATTAGACGGCATTTCATGTTCTTAATTCTGTGTCCTTCATCTACTATTAAGTATTTCCAATAGCAGTGCTAGAAAAGGAATTCAGGGAAAAACTTTAAAATGATGATCTCACAATTTTTTAAAAACAATTCTAAAAATAAAACTTCTTTATCAGGGATGGATGTTCAATTTTATCAAATGGCATTTCTGTATCTATTGAGATGGTCATGTTTTCTTCTGATCTACTAAAAGGATAAAAAAATCTCCTAAAACTGATGCATACTTTTGTTCCTAAAATAGACTTCCCTTGGCTATGAACTAATAAAGTCCACCTGCTATTATGTATTTAAATTTTTTCTATTCACATTCTTTAGTCAGGCAGTCTGGGGACACCTGGGCGGTGCAACTGGTTGAGTGTCCTACTTGATTTTGGCTCAGGTCATGAGATGGAGCCCGGCACTGGGCTCTGCACTCAGTGTGGAGTCCGCCTGAGATTTTTTCCTTCTTCCTCTACCCCTCCCACTCGTGCTCCCTCTCATTCTCTCTCTCTCTAAAAATCAATCTTAAAAGAAACGGAAAATAAATAAATAAATAAATAAAGCAGTCCATGGTTTCCCCGTGTAATGCTTTATTAGGTTTTGATTAGCGTTTTACTAGATTCCTAAAAAAGAACTAAAGTTTTATTAGTGCCACATGCTCTAAAACATTAAATATTAGAATTTTCATTCTTGAGACCCTCATCTGAAATGGACATTCTAATCTGATGGTCTTCTCACTTTCTTAATATAATTACTGATTTGTTTAGGCTTTGCCTTTCTTCTGGGCCAGTTTTAGTAATTTCTATCTTCACATAAAGCCATCCATCTACTTTCAGTAAGTTGTCATAAAAATAATTTTAATTTCTCATTTTTCAAAACCTTGTTAAAAAAAAGAGCAAAAACAGCAAAACTACAATCTTGCTCTGAGCATCAACTCAAGGAAGAAAAAAAAACTTTGTGGGGAAAAAAAAAGCAAAAACAACAAAAAAAATCTTACTCTCATTTTTCAATTAGCAATAATCGCACCTTGGATAAGCCTCATTGGCTACAATACTGCCATTGCGCAAAGCTTCTTACTCTCATTTTATTATCTGTGCTTTCTCTTTTATTTTGATCAGGCAATCTTAAAGTTCATCTATTTTATTGTTTAAAAATACAAAAATATGGACGATTTCTGGGAAATATAAACACCAAGCTGGCAATTGTAGGTATCCTTGGAGAACAAGATTGGCAAATTGGGGGAAAGAACATGAAATGGGACATATTTTGCATTTCATTCTAATAGATTCATACCAGAATTTAAAAAAAAAAAGTTTTGGGGGGCACCTGGGTGGCTCAGTCATTAAGCATCTGCCTTTGGCTCAGATCATGATCCTAGGGTCCTGGGATTGAGCCCCACATTGGGCTCCCTGTTCCACGGGAAGCCTGCTTCTCCCTATTCCCACTCCCCTGGCTTGTGTTCCCTCTCACTGTCTCTGTCAAATAAATAAATAAAATCTTTAAAAAAAATTTTTTTAAATATTATGACTTTTTTTTAAAGAAAAAAACAAATTGGGACTGTTTTTGCTAGTAATACCAGATAACCTAAGTAATCTCTCACTATAAGACATCTACCATAAAAAAGCAAAACAAATAAAAATGAATATGTAAAAGAAAAGAAAAAACCCAAAGCAACAGAAATGAGGGTTCTGAAAAATGATTTTGTAAGTTCGGCGCCTGGGTGGCTTAGTCATTAAGTGTCTGCCTTTGGTTCAGGTCATGATCCCAGGACCCTGGGATCAAGCCCCACATCAGGCTCCCTGCTTGGCATGAAGCCTGCTTCTTTCTCCCGCTCCCACTCCTTCTACTTGTGTTCCCTCTCTCGCCATCTTTCTCTGTCAAATAAATAAAACCTTCCAAAAAAAAAAAAAAATTTCCTAAGTTAACAGATACTTCTGCTGCCAGTCAGGAATAGAAGCCCTGTACCCTCAAAGCAAAGATCCTTAAAATAATATCCTAAGTTCAGTGAAAGGGAAAATTATAAAAAGTCTAACCACTAGCAAATGGAATTGACAATAAGGCTCATCTGTTCCAATATGGTCAGGGTAGGGAGGTCAAAATAACTAGAAAGGTCTTCATGTTATATTATTTAGTAGAAAACTGAATTTTCAAGACACAATATATAAATTATATCTATATGCTAACAAAAATACTTAATATAGCAGCAGCATTCTCAGAATTACAACTGCTTTGAAGTCTGTATGCTTTCTTCTACAAGCAGTGTGTATTACTTTATTGTGAAGAAGTAACATAACTGCAATTCATAGCCCAAATTTCCACCAGCACACAAGTAAAATCTGATATACAAGACAGAAAATGGAAAAGTTGTAAATTTAGAACTAAATGTGAGATAGGTGGAGCAGTGATAGAGAAGTACAACTACCAAAAAATGAACTGAGAGACAATGAGCAAAGGTTAACTTTCCAACTGTATAACTTGAGCACTAATAATTAAGTAGCTACAACATACACTAAAAAGATACACCATATAGCCACAAGACAGTCTAAAAATAACTTGTCTTCATATATTCTATTCTTACTTAATTAAAATTAAATGGATAAGTACTATATACTTAAACAATATGTCAGACACATCTGGAACATATTCTCAGATTAGGTTTATGTCTAGCTGAATTTAATACACTAGAATGATATTATGGCTATAGGTCAAGGTGCTATCGTTTCAATTTTCTTGTTAAAGACTACAACCTTCTCAATCTGTTAATACCAACTTCTGGTTTCTGAAAGAATCTGTAGAACACAATTCACTGCTTCCATCAGGAAAAAAAAATCAACAAATGCTACCAGATGGTGCGAAAATACTATGAACTAAGAAAACTGTGCTTTATGGATCACAAAGAGTTCAATGGAGACCAATACCTGTAATGCATTTCGATCTCTCATGGCTATTTCAAATGAAGTAATTACCACAGGATGAATCTGCAGTGTCCCTTTTCGTCTGTGAATATTCTTTACCAATTTTCGACGTTCCTGCTGGGTCCCATGATATAGCATAGTAGGAATCTAAAAGATTTTATATTGGTTTATAACAAACTTAAAGACAAAATGCTAAATATTAACAATTTGAAAAATATAAAATTTATCATTTAGGAGAGAAAAGATGATTAATCTTAGCTCTATTTTTCTACAGCAAAATGAGTCAATCACCTCTAATAAATTACTTTACTAATAAAAGAGAATAAAATAAGCCAATGAAAACAAATCAAGTATAAGGGAAGGATATGGCTAAGATGACACAAATATATGAAAGGAAAACATCACAGTAAGAGAAATAATTTCTACCTACGTCAGTCTTATGTGAATGAAATTATCCAATGAACTGAAAATCATCCAGGGATATTTTTGGCAAATACCTGAGATTACTAATACCTACTCTCCCGTATACACTTAACATGGATTTTGCTAACATTTGAAAAATAATTCAACTAGCGGTTCCTAGCTGGCTCAGTCAGAGGAGCCTGCAACTCTTGACCTTGGGGTCACGAGTTCAAGCCCCACACTGGGTGTAGAGATTACTTAAAAAACACAACCCCTCAAGATGTAGTACAAAAATCAATTATAATAATAATTTTACAATTCAGGCAACAAAACAATAATAGAAATGATAATATATTCAACAAAAGGAAACATATCTTACATCTGGTGTAAATCTCTGGAATTCTGCCATCCAATTAGGAAGTGTAGACAAAGGGCCACAGACGAGAAAAGGTCCAGGTACTCCTCTCTGAATCATCAATGCAATTGTAGCAATGCACTGAACGGTCTTTCCCAATCCCATTTCATCTGCTAAAATGCCATTAATTCCATTTTCCCAAAGCATCTGGACAAAACAATACACACTGTATTTAAATTCAGATATAAACACCTGCTGGATTAGCAACAGTTTATTTCTTCTTTTTACCCAATGATAATAATGATAAGATTGACATATTCGTGGTTATAACACTTGTGGGAAATTGGTTATCAAAGCCATAGAAGTGTTGACAATCTTGAATAAAATACCAAAAATTTAGTCTAGATAAATAAATTAGAAAGTATTTACACACAAAATTTCACATTTAATAATGAACTTAGAAGGAACAACTCAAGTTATGTTACAGCACATTAATAGGTTATTATATAGATATGAACCAATATCTTCTATTAAAATTGAGAATTCATTACCCTAAGCCATTCCATGCCTTCCACTTGGTACCATCGCATCACTCCTCCTGTGAAGTGTTTTGGTTGTTGAAAGGGTACTGGCTGTCCATCACATTTCCGAACTGGGTCAAAAAAGAATTTAGTGTTCTGCCTAACCGTTTGAGACAATCTGTCTTTAATTATAGTATTTGAATCTTTGTTTTTCTGAAGGTCTTCTACACAGAGATTAGAAGAACAACTTTCATTCTGTGAAGAAAAAAAGCTTAATTAGAACTTTGATACATAATACTGCTACCCTCTCTCTATTTATCAGAAAATTTAATCAAAATTTACCCAGTCCTATAATCATTAAGTATATAGAAATAAAACCATTTGTTGAATAAAACCTTAGAGATAGCTACCACCATCCTCTCACAAACGCAAAGCCATTGAAAAAAATTCTGAGATAACTCTTACAGATTACAGGGACACACTACTGAAATGACCTTTACAACTGTACCTCCCATCCAAACTTTTAAAATGAGCTACTCAAGAATTTATTAAACTATTTTCTTAATAATAATTTCTTTCACCCAAATTAAAAATAATGGGTAGTATCTATAAAATAGAAAGGAAAAAAAATCCTTTCAAGGAGACAGAAACATTTACTTCAGTCTAAATTACTTTCAATGAAGAAAAAGGGGCAAAGTAAAGTTTAAGAACTCCCTACATCACACTTAAGAGTAGCAATATATCTGTAATGACACACATTACCAACTTATGACAAATGATAGATTTTACTGGTTAGTGACGTCTACAACTCTTTATTTCACATTTAAGAATGTGAAAACGAGGATTGAGTCAATTCAGATGGAAGTCTTTATAAATGAGAAGTCACAAATAATGCTACAACTAGACATTCAACTGGAAAATTACAAACCCTGAATTTTACCATTCCATACATAAAATTAATTTGTGATATTCATCATAAAGTCAAAACCAAAACCATAAAGCTTTGAGAAGAAAAGAGAGTATCTTGATAACCTCGTGATAATTTCTTAAACAGGACAAAAATGCACTAACTACCAAATGGGTTGGGGGGAAGCGATAAATTGAGCTACTATAAAACTTAGAAGTTCTGCTTACTCAAAGACACCATTAAGAAAATGAGTAGGCAAGCCACAAACTGAAAGAAAACACAGTACATATATCTGACAAAGAACTTGTGCATTATATAAAGAACTCATATATCAACAATAAAAGGGCAAGTAACCCAATAAATGGGCAAAAGATGTGAATAGAAACTTCATAAAAGAAAACATAAAGCCATTAAGAATATGAAAATAGGGGCGCCTGGGTGGCTCAGTGGGTTAAAGCCTCTGCCTTCAGCTCAGGTCATGATCCCAGGGTCCTGGGATCGAGCCCCACATCAGGTTCTCTGCTCAGCAGGGAGCCTGCTTCCCTTCCTCTCTCTCTGGCTGCCTCTCTGCCTACCTGTGATCTCTGTCTGTCAAATAAATAAATAATCAGTCTTTAAAAAAAAAAGAACATGAAAATATACTTTACATTAGCAATTAAGAAAATGCAAAATAAAACCACACAAGATTCATTTCACTTTCAGTAAAATGTAAAATTCATTTCATATTCAGTTAAAATTAAGAAGACTAACATGAAATGCTGGTAGTAACATCAAAAGAAACTTTTATTTTATTTATTTTTATTTTTCTTAACAGAAACTTTTATACACTGCTGGTGAGAGTAAAATGGTATGTTCACTTCAGGAAAAGAATTTTCTTATAACTTAAAACATACATTTACAATCTGACCCAGCAATTCCATTCCATGGGTATATATATACATGTATGTATATATATATACTCAAGAACAAGAAAACATGTCCATACAGACTTGTACACAAATTATCATGGTGGTCTTATTCATAAGTCACAAACTGGAAACAATTCAATATGCCCATCCAGAGAATGGATAAAGAAATTATAATATTCATTCAATGGAATTTTACTCAGCAATTTAAAAAATGCTGCTAATAAACTCAACAATATAAATGAGCATCAACTATGTTGAGTAACAAGTTAACAGGAAATAAAAGATACATATTTGAATTTTATTTGTATGAAATACCCTGTGAAAAAGGTTAAAAACTGGGCAAAACTGGTCTGTGACAAAAGTCAAAAAGTCGTTGCCTCCAGGTTTGGTGGTGGGAGAAATGACCAGCAAGGGATACAAGTGATCCTTCTATCATATGAAAAGGTTTTAGATCCTGATTTGGGTGGTAATTTCACAAATGCATACATTTATCAAAATTCATCAGAATTAACATAAGCAGGGTACACATTTACTTACTGCATATACTGCATACTATAAAATGGTCAAAATTCCATAATAAGTCATGGGAAATCAGACTGAAGCTTTATCTTTGAAAATGTAACTAAAGGGACCCCTGGGTGACTCAGTAGGTTAACAGTCTGCTTTCAGCTTAGGTCATGATCCCGGGTCCGGGAATAAGCCCTGCCCCACCTGCTCAGTGGGGAGCCTGTTTCCCAGTCTGCTCCTTCCCCCTGCCATGCCCCTCCCGCTGCTCATGGGCACCCTCTTAAATAGAATCTTTTTAAAAAATTAAATAAATATGCAACTATATATTGTAAAAAAAAAATGCTTAATCTAATTACATTTAACATGGTTGAGTTTTAACTGTATCGTAAACTAATCCTTATACTGAACAAAGAATAAAAATTAGTGCTCTTATATAAGATACAAATTTTGGTCAAGATTATGATGGGCAAAAAGAATAGCTCCCATTTTATAATGTCATCAATTTCCCCTAAAGCCTATTAATCTTTGATAGGTATGTTAATTTCTATAACCCTTGGTAAGTATTTTCGTATTACAACTGTTTCTGCTTCCCTAAGAAATCTTGTACTTGAAGGGACATGGACAGTGAATACTCAGGTAACAAGGAATCTCCACATAAAATGGGGATGGGGTGAGAAGTCTTTCCAAACAGATCCAAACACAATATTTCATGTCAGAAACAAGATTAAGGCACCTCTTAGAGCTTCCACAAGTTGTGAATATATACACCTGGAATGCATGTGGTTATAGGCACTCGCATTACTGCTAAACTCCCAAAGACCCATAAAGTAGTATTTACATATTAAGGACCATGCAATAGAACACCTTAATTGATTATGTAAGTAAGCAGCACGAAAGTATAAGAAAGAAGTAACATTTTTTTATGGTTAGGAAATAGAATAGCTTAATGAGAAAAAAATGTACACTAGGGATTAAAGGAATTAATGATCAGAGAAACAGATATGGCTCCTATATTTAATTTCTCATAAATCTCTTACCTCATTCTCCTTTTTATTTTTTTTAGCCACAGACAAAATTTCCTAGAAAACATTGAGAAAACAGAAATGAAGTAACAATATATGTAGTTCATTCATTTATTTACTCAACAAGTATTTATTCTGTTGTTATATTCTATTCTAATATTCTATAGAATATTCTATTCTGTTATATCTTTGTGCCAGGAAATGGGGATAGGCTCTCAAGGTAATTAAAATACAGGACTCAAAACTGGTGGACCTCAGGCAAAATTAAGGTTACAGTATCTTATAAAACTCTACACTAGTTAGCAATACTTAAAAATTGGGTTATTTCCTCCTAAAATTTCCAGGGGTTTTGTTTTGTTTCTTTTTTAGGCTTACTGAAGAGACTTAAATCCGAATTCACATATGACAATAATCCTCTAGTACAGGGACTGGCAAATACAGCATGTAGACCAACTCCAGCAGGCAACCTGTTTTTGTAAATAGTTTAATTAGAACAAAGTTGAGCATATTTGCTTAGTTTATGACTGCTTTTGACTCCTCTCAGGCTACAAAAGGCCAAGTTCAGTGTTGCGTAGTTACCCACTCAACTATTCAAAGCCAAGAACTATCTGACCCTGTACAGAAAAGGTTTTCCAAATCCTGTTCTACAGTCTAAGTTATGGCTACTCCTGGTATTTCAGGATTCACTTCCAAATGTATTATAGTCCCAACTCTATCCCACTTTAGGCCTCTGTAGATAGACATCTGAGTTTGTAATTTTGAGCAAAAGGCAAAGACAAATAAATTAAAAATACAGAATAGAAGTATTCTGATTTTGAAGTACCTACTAGATGCTAAGGGTATGGGGGCACATGGGTGGCTCAGTGGGTTAAATTCTCTGCCTTCAGCTCAGGTCGTGATCTCAGGTCCCTGGAATCAAGCCCCACATCAGGCTCTCTGCTCAGCAGGGAGCCTGCTTCTGCCCACCCCCGCCTGTCTCTCTGCCTACTTGTGATCTCTGTCTGTCAAATAAATAAATAAAATCTTAAAAAAAAAACCAGATGCTTAAGTTCTGAAGACAAGCAATACCTGAATGCCACTTGATGAGTTAGGAGAGTATTTTATCAAATTATCTGAAAAAGTTATCATAAGGACATAATCATTAAAGATTAAGTTTGGGTATGTTTCAAGCAGAGAATACCATGTGCAGAGTACAAAGGGGATGAAATGGTAGATACATTCAAGAAACTTCAAATGTATCTTAAATTTAAGATAGATAGGATGATGGGACACATGAGTTAAGTGGCTGACAAAAACATATATAAATGCTTACATGTGTTGTCACATGTGTATGTAAAGTATTATTTAAGTATAAATATTCATACCCTAAGGCTGAAGGGATATAGGGAACAGAGCTATCTTTTAAACTAAGTAAAAATAAATACAATGACTAAGCTGAATCTTCTTGAAAAACAATTTGTGAATCAGCCAAAACAAACCCAATACTATCTATGAAGCACTGTTAAAAATTAAACCTTGTAACTAAACTCCTGACCCTCCTTACCTCCTTTTATGCAAACTGGTAACAAATACGTATTTTTATGTTTTTGAAATTGCCAGGATCTCTCCTGCCTCTGGATGTCCGTCAAAGGTTATTCTGCCAAAGGTTATTCGCTCTTCCTAGAACACTCTTCACTACCTTCGCTATATCTTACTATTTCCCTATTAACTCTCCCCAACCTTTAAATGATTTAACTTTTATGCTTCAAGTTACAACTCAGATGCCACCTTCTAGATGAAAATTTTATGAACTTAGTGCCTCAGTTTAGAGTCCTTTTATAAACTCAAAAAAGCCCAATTATAATTGACTACTTATTTCTCACTGGATGAAAGCTAAGGCAGAGACAGTATCTAAGCTCCTTGATCAATTGATCTTATACATATAAGACAAAGTTTGCCCACTCCTGATAAGCTACCAACATTTGATAAATGTATAACTGCCTGAATTTCAATAAATCTAAGTAATACTTAACAGTGTTTTTCAAATTGTAGGCTATGTTCACAATCAATCAAATGGGTCTTGACCATTTTTTTTTTTCTCTTTATTTTCAGCGTGACAGTGTTCATTGTTTTTGCACCACACCCAGTGCTCCATGCAGTACGTGCCCTCCCTATTACCCACCACCTGGTTCCTCAACCTCCCACCTTGATCATTATTTTTAAATGAAAGAAAAAAAGAAGGAAAATATTAGAGTGCACCCATAAACACAAGTATGTGAAATTTTGTATTTTATACTTTATGAAGATCTCAAAAGTTTGAATCTCAGGTTACAGAAAAATATAGTAAACAACAATGTTAGAATTTTTTTTAAAATGTAAGAATGCAACATTAAAATATGCCTAAGGGATATTTAAGGTTTGTTACAATTAAGTATGCTTTTTAATTTCTATTTTATGAAGTAACATGTGACAAGATAAAAAAGGATCTGGTGGGGCGCCTGGGTGGCTCAGTGGGTTAAGCCTCTGCCTTCAGCTCAGGTCATGATCTCAGGGTCCTGGGATCAAGCCCAACAGGCTCTCTGCTCGGTGGGGAGCCTGCTTCCCCCTCTCTCTCTGCCTACTTGTGATCTCTCTCTCTGTCAAATAAATAAATAAATTCTTAAAAAAAAAAAAAAAAAGGATCTGGTTTTAAAAGGGACTTGGGGCGGGGGGCAGTACCTAGGTGGCTCAGTCAGTTAGGTTTCTGCCTTTAGTTCAGGTTATAATCCCAGGGTCCTGGGATAGACCCACATCATGCTCCCTTCCCTCCTCAGTGGGCAGTCTGCCTCTCCCTCAAGCTTGTGCTCTCGCTCTCTATCTCAAATAAATAAAATCTTTAAAAAATAAAAAATAAAATAAAAATGACTATATGATTTCAGTTCCCTAAAGGTCCTCAACAAGGAACAAGAACAAAGTTCTGAAGATAAGATCTTGAAGTCATGATAAATATCTGATAATAGTAACTTTTTATTATAATAATTTCTAATTAGGCCAAGATCACATTCCCTTAGCAAACAGGAAGACCATGCCATTTTCTTCCCTGAAATAGGCCCTTCACAGACTGAAAAGCCAAATAAGTAACAGCAATCCATACAGCTTTAAATGTGGTTCGAAATCCACAACAGGTTTTACTCAACAGTGAATTTTTTGGCCCTCCCCACTTTATTTTTACCTCTTTTGACATGACCTCTGAAATATTGTAGGATTCATCTTCTCTTCCTCTCTTCTTTCTCATGACTATTAAAAAAAATTATTTTATTTTTGATAGCAATAAAAGTGAAAATATAAACATATCCTTCAAAAGTAGAACAAGGAAATTTACCTGGATTCTCCTCACTTGCATCAATGGAATTTTTACCCTACAAAACAAGAATTTAGGATATTATTTTTCTAGGGACTTTATGGTATTACATATTAAAAGACACTAAGTAAATAAATGCCAAATGTTCCTTGTATTTGAGCCACATCCACAACTCTATTACTCCTACCAACATGTAACCTCTTTCTACATTTCCCCACCAGACCTTGCTTATAACTGTATTCCTTTTTCCTGATGACTCTACTTTCCTCAATTTTTCCCATTTGATATATTTCCAAATTAAACACAGAAGGCATTTTTATTTTGCCATGTACATTTTCTGTAACTGCAGGTTTATGCTAAAGATATTCAGTGGGTATGATATGGAAGGACAACTCTTTCAGTAAAATTTTTAAGTTAAATATAACTGAAAGCAGAAATAAAAGAGGATACTGATTTTAAAATACTAGTGAGGGGAAATACAGGAAAGGAAGAGATGTTCAAAAAAAAAAGTTTCAAAATGAGAGGTGAAAAGGAAGATCAAGAATAGGGAGAAAAATATGTATAAGAAATCAAAATAACAAAAGTAAATTTTTAAATTTCTTACATAAACCCCACATCACACATGGGGCTCAAACTCACAACCTGAGATCAAGAGTCATGTGCTCTACCAAACAAATGAATCAGCCAGGTGCCTCAAGAAGGTAAACTTTAGGGGCACCTGGATGGCTCAGTAGGTTAAGCCTCTGCCTTCGGCTCAGGTCATGATCTCAGGGTCCTGGGATCGAGTCCCGCATCGGGCTCTCTGCTCAGGAGGGAGCTTGCTTCCCCCCAACCCCCTCCTGCCTCTCTTCCTACTTGTGATCTCTGTCAAATGAAATAAATAAAATCTTAAAAAAAAAAAAAAAAGATTGGGGCGCCTGGGTGGCTCAGTGGGTTAAAGGCCTCTGCCTTCGGCTCGGGTCATGATCCCAGGGTTCTGGGATCGAGCCCTGCATTAGGCTCTCTGCTCGGCAGGGAGCCTGCTTCCCTTCCTCTCTCTCTGCCTGCCTCTCTGCCTACTTGTGATCTCTGTCAAATAAATAAATAAAATCTTTTAAAAAAAGAAGGTAATTTTTAAAATAAAGTTAAAAAGTCAGAGGACTGGGGCACCTGGGTGGCTCAGTCATTAAGCATCTGCCTTCGGTTCAGGTTGGGATCAAGCCCCAAATCAGGTTCCCTGCTCGGCTGTAAGCCTGCTTCTCCCTTTCCCATTTCCCCTGCTTGCTCTCCCTGCATCTGTCAAATAAATAAATAAAATCTTTAGAAAAAAGTTAGAGGATTAAAAATGTAAAATACCAAAAGGGACTGGTGAGATGGAACAGGCAGAACTTAATGGTTGGCACCTTTTGAATATAGTGGGTGGCGGGGGGGGGGGGGGGGGGGGGGGGGGGGCCGCAGGCAAAACCCGGATATAAAAAGTTAACTGGGCAAAAGTGAACAACAGATTAAACCTACAGGTGAAGAGTAGTTAATAAATGATTAAACAAGTAAAATTATCTTTTATGTTCTTCAAAATCCCGAAATAAGGGGTGCCTGGGTGGTTCAGAGGGTTAAGCCTTTGCCTTAATCTCAGGTCGTGATCTCAGGGTCCTGGGATCCAGCCGCATCGGGCTCTCTGCTCCACGGGGAGCCTGCTTCCTCCCCTCTCTCTGCCTGCCCCTCTGCCTACTTGTGATCTCTCTCTCTGTTAAATAAATAAATAAAATCTTTGAAAAAAAATAATAATAAAAAATTTTTAAAAATGTAAAGCTTAGAATACATGACACACAGTAAGTACTCTAAATGCTGCCCTCTCTTTTCACTAGTACAACTGTTCTTTATACAAATTCCAACAATATGGCATTAAACAGCCTCATGTTAAAACAAATTTACCCCAAAAGATCACATCTAAAATTCAAGCTATCCCTAAATGAATGCTCTATTATCTGAAATGTTATTAGCAGATAGAATAAATTTGCTCCAATTTTGGCTCCACTGCTGCAGCTATGCACGATACAAATTTAAATTATTATGGATCTGCGCTGACATAAGGTTGGAGGCATTAAAGGGAAAGAATAATCACTATGAGCACCAAAAGAACTGGCCACTTAGAAGAGTGAAATTTTGAAATTAAGAAAAACAGAAGAAACTGAAAGGGTTATACTTTAGCTTTCCTTCCATATCCAAAAATATTGAGAAAACAGATTTTATATGTTCCTATGCAGCTTATAACAAAGATAGGTTTTCAGATAAAGAAGGTTAAAATTAAGTAGATGGTCTATAAAGTTAAGACTACAGAGGAATTTCCTTAATGTTTAAGGTAACATAAAGGACTTTCTAGCTTACTATATATTACCTTAGTAACCTTTAGGGATTCCTTTTTTCTCTCCAATTTCTCTTTCTTCTTCTGTTCCTGTAAGATACTTCTTTCTTAGTGCCACAAGTGGAAAATGCAAAGTATAAAACACACAGTTCAAGTAACATGTGCACAATGAAGAGCTATATAAAGATTTAAAAACAAGGGAGAACTTCCACTTCAAACGTTTAAGGAGCAACAGGGAACAGACCTTCCTGATTTACACAACTGAAATCCATATAAGTATATTAAACAGTGATTTTCAGACAATATGCAGCAAAGGAGAGTGAACACTGAAAAAGGGAAACAAATGAGAGAATCTTGATTGTGCAGTTTAAGGCCTGAAGGCAATTCTCAAGTGCAAATAGTGTAGGAAGAATCTTAACAGCTCAACAGCCTCCCTGAGTTGAAGAGACAAGAGGACAAAACTTAAGAGCAGCTAGCATACTCAGGGTCAGGTACACAAAGAAAGCCCTCAAGGTACGTAGTTGAAATTTCAGGTTGAGAACTATCAGTGACATGCGTGTAAAACCAAGGCAACTAGAAAATAGCAAGTAAAGTAATCCCTGTGCTGCTTACAGGGGATTGATCAGGAACAGTTTGTACCCATCAGGCAAAGTGACAAGAGCGCTCAGAAGAGGAGCAAGTTACTACCAGACTGAAAGCTGTTCCATATGCACCCTAACAAAGCTTAAAAGACAGACAAAAAGGGATTCAAACCACTTCCAAAAGGTGGTTAAAGATGTATGCCTTGGGTGCCTGGGTGTTAAATGTCTGCCTTTGGCTCAGGTCATGGTCCCAGGGTCCTGGGATCAAGTCCCACATTGGACTCCCTGCTCAGGGGGAGTCTGCTTCTCCAGAAGTCTTCTTCTCCCCTTCCTCCCTGCTTGTGCACACTCTATCAAATAAATAATAAAATCTTTAAAAAAAAAAGATACATGCATTACAATAACTCATTAAGTGTGGATTGTTTTACTCTCTTATATTTATATTTCATTTTACCATACAAAAGTTCATGAGCAAAGGAAAAAATACTTAGCAAAAGCAAAATCTTGATTGATAACTGAACTGTGAATGATGGGGACACAGGGCATTACTGTAGCCTTGAAATCTGCATAAGTTTTAAATCTTCATAGGTTCAATTGGCAATAAATAAGTTATACAGTATCTTATATAAGTACAATGGGAAGAACACAACAAGGTAAAGGGGGTCAGGAGTGTGCAGATGGAAAAGGTATAAGACAGCAATTTCACTGAAGATTGTTAGGATGGGCTTCATCAGGAAAATGTTTAAGCCAGGCTTGAAGGTGATGGAGTAAGCTAAGCAGATATCTACAAGAAGATGGTTCCAAGTACAAAACAACCAGTACAAAGGCCCAAAGGCAGAAACACACTTCTCAAAATGAAGTCTAGAAAAGTAAGAGGGTTGAAGGAGACAGTTAAGACTGCTTATTGTCTTGTGGACCACCATTAAGACTTAGGGCTTGTTGGAGCACCTGGGTGGTTCAGTTGGTTAAGCATTTGCCTTTGGCTCAGGTCGCTATCCTGGGGTAGAGTCCCAGTCCAACCCTGCTGAGCAGGGAGGCTAATTCTCTCTGTCCCCCTGCACCTCTCTCCTCCTTCCCCTGCCTTGCCCGTTGTAATCGCTTTCAAATTAAGTAAAACCTTAAAAAAAAGAAAGAAAAAGATTTTGGTTTTGTCACAATCAATGTAAACTAGAAAACAGTGAAACATCATAGAAAACAGTGAAACACAGGGGATCACCTGGGCAGGAGAAAGGAAGCACTGAAGAAAAATAAATTCTTCACTCAATAAAAATACTTCCAAAAACAAAAGCAAATGAAGACTTTTTCGGAAATACAAAAGCTAAAAAATATATCATCAAAAGAAAATGCAAATGAATCTATTATAACGGAAAGCAGATCAGTGACTAGTGAGGAAGACAGAAGTGAAGGATGGGAGAAAATTTAAAAAGGGGCAGGAATTCAGTCATAAAAAAGAAGAGAACCTTGCAATTTGAAACATGAATGGACCTTGTAGGCATTATGCTAAGTGAAATGAGTCAGAAAGATAAATACTACATAATCTAATTTGTGGAATCTTAAAAAAAACAAAACACCCCAAGCTCATAAATACAGAGAAAAGACTGATGATTGGTGGTGGTGTAATGAGTGACAGGTTAAAAGATACATATATCCATAAAGTCAGTCAGGGCTATGTATTATACAGCGTGGTGAATATAGTTAGTAATATTCTATTGCATATTTAAAAGTTGCTAAGAGTAAAGCTTAAAATTTCTTATCATAAGAAAAAAATTTTTAACTATGTATGGTAAAAGATATTAACTAGACTTACTGTGGTGATCATGTCACAAAATACACAAATACTGAATCATAACCTGAAACTAGTATGTTATGTCAATTTTACTTTAATTAAAAAAGAAGGGGGGGATGGGGGCGCCTGGGTGGCTCAGTGGTTTAAGCCGCTGCCTTCGGCTCAGGTCATGATCTCAGTGTCCTGGGATCGAGCCCCGCATCGGGCTCTCTGCTTGGCAGGGAGCCTGCTTCCCTCTCACTCTCTCTGCCTGCCTCTCTGCCTACTTGTGATCCCTCTGTCAAATAAATAAATAAAATCTTTAAAAAAAAAAAAAAAAAAGAAGGGGGGGGACATAATTTTTTGAGTTGATGGTTATGTTGATTACCTTGATTGTGGTGAATTCATGGGTGTATACATGTGAAAACATATAAAACTGTACACTATATACATGTGTTTTTGTATGTATCAATTATATCTCAATAAATCAATTTTAAAAAAAAGACTAAGCAACATAAAGTCCACAATTTTCAGCATCCAAAAACTATCACTAGACAGGATAAAAATCAGACAAATAAACAGAGTTATATTCATACAGTGGAATTCTTCTCAGGAATAAAGAGAACGGCCTACTGAATAAACACAAGTGAATCGCAATATGCTGAGCTAAAGAGGCAAGACACAATAAAGTGCTTAATGCATGTTCCATTCGTATATTCTAGAAAAAGCAATACCAATCTATTGTGACAGAAAACAGAACTCAGTGGTCTTGGAGGCCAGGCATGGGGATCACTGAGACAAGAAAAGTTCTTGGGGTAACGGAAATGCTCCTCATCTTGACTGTGCTGGTGGTTACACAGATCTATACACTGGTCAAAACTCACCAAACAGTAAACTTAAAATGTGCACAACTTACTGCATGTGATTTTTATCTCAATAAAGTGATTTTTTAAAAATGTAAGCTACTAGTTCTAATCAATTACATACACATACCTCTAGTTGTTGCTGTTCCATTTTAGTCAATAAAAATTTGGAGTAGATATTGCTTTTCTCAAGTAAATGTTGAAGTCTACGGTACCGAATGTCCACAGACTCTCTATCCCAAGACATGCGAGCCTATCCAAAAAGAAAATTTCCATGACTGTTAAGTTTTCTCACATACATGTTTGCATAAGATGTAAAAAAAAAAAAAAAAGGCTAAATAAATGCTCTTTGAGTTTGATATATTTCTTTTAATTAATGGGGAAAAATATTTTTCTAGTATTAACTTTACTAACAATGGTTTATTTTAACCCAAAACCAGGACAAATAGCTTAAAAAATAGGATTCTGGGGTTCAACATGCCATTTGGTATGATGCAGCTTAGATACCAAAATACTGAAATTTCAGACACTGGACATGTTTACTGGCATCCATCAATTTTTGAAATTTCTAAAATTAACATTAGAAAGTAAATACTTCGGGGTGCCTGGGTGGCTCAGTGGGTTAAATCCTCTGCCTTCGGCTCAGGTCATGATCCCAGGGTCCTGGGATCGAGCCCCACATCGAGCCCACATCGGGCTCTCTGCTCAGCAGGAAGCCTGCTTCCCTCTCTTTCTCTGCCTGCTCTATGCCTACTTGTGATCTCTTTCTCTGTCAAATAAATAAATAAATCTTAAAAAAAAAAAGTAAATACCTCAAGTAGATTTAAGTTTTTTAAACAATCAAATGATTTCAGAAAGTTTTTACATACCAGTTTTATTTGAAAGAGCATTAGAATTAATAAATAATTTAACTGGGTAGGAACTAGAACAACTGTTCTTAGAATTTTAAAACTATATTGTCCAGATGCCTGGCTGGCTCAGTCGGTAGACCATGCTGACTCTTGATCTCAGGGTATGAGTTCGGGTTCCAGTTGTGCCTAGAGATTGCTTCAGAAAACAAAAAAACAAAACAAAAACTGCACTGTCAAAATATTTCAACATGCTAAATCTACTTATGACTATTAGAAGCTTCTTCCTCCTCAGCGTTGTGTCCCCAGTTTTGCCCTTGTTTTTAGGCTTGTTTTATTCCTACTCTTAGTTCAATCTTCCTCTTCTGTACATCTTCAAATTATAAACCTGCTTTCTATATTACCTTAACACACCATTTATTAAGTGATTTCTAAATCTACACTAGGCTAGTGGCTGAGGAGGAATCCTCTCTCAGTTCACAATGATAAATAAAATATTTTTTAAAAATACCAGAGGGCAGGGCACCTGGGTGGCTCAGTGGGTTAAGCCGCTGCCTTCGGCTCAGGTCATGATCTCAGGGTCCTGGGATCGAGTCCCGCATCGGGCTCTCTGCTTGTCAGGGAGCCTGCTTCCCTCTCTCTCTCTCTGCCTGCCTCTCTGTCTACTTGTGGTCTCTCTCTGTCAAATAAATAAATAAAATCTTAAGAAAAAAAAAAAAAAAAGAAAAAAAAAATACCAGAGGGCACAGGATGAAAAACATAAAAGCAACAATAAATAGTATAGTTCAGTGGTCCACAACTTCTTTCTGTAAAGGGCCAAAGGGTAAATATTTAAATATTTGAGCATATGGCTTATAAATATTCAATTCTGCCTTTTTGGACAAGAGCAGTAATAGACAATATATAAACAAATGGGCAAGGCTATGTACCAACAGAACTTTATTTACCTAAACTGGCATGATCCAGTTCATAATCTGTCAACTCAGTATAATCTGAATTTAAAAACAAAAACCAAAAAAAACCTACAACACACTAAGTACGCTGAAGTGAATCCAGTTGAATTCATCTATCAAAGCTAAATCATGCAAACCTTACCACCAGCAACTCTACTCCTGAGACAAAGTTTGTGTGCACATGAGGGTTCACACACGCATGTATGCATACATGCACAGAGGCTGAGTTAGCATACCCAAATTAATTTTAATGTTTAAGGCTTGATCTGTACTTCAGACACCACTGTATTTCCTAGATGTTCTATCATCTCTCCAGCTTTTCTTTCAAAATAAATTTTTCTATTACAAAAGCAATGACAATAAAATGTGTAAGAATAAATAAAATTAAAATAAATACACATTTTAAAGAAATTATATATTTAGGGGCACCTGGGAGGCTCATTGGATTAAGGCCTCTGCCTTTGGCTCAGGTCATGATCCCAGAGTCCTGGGATCGAGCCTCGCATCAGGCTCTCTGTTCCGCAGGGAGCCTGCTTCCCCCTCTCTCTCCGTCTGCCTCTCTGCCTACTTGTGATCTCTGTTTGTCAAAATAAATAAATAAAATCTTAAAAAAAAAAAAAAGAAATTATATATTTAAAAAACACCCATAAAACAATTCTATCCATGCAGATAATCTCTGTTGACATCTTACAAAACTAATTTCAGTTCTTTTATTTATTTATTTTTTTAAGATTTTATTTATTCTTTTGACAGATAGAGATCACAAGTAGGCAGAGAGGCAGGCAGAGAGAGAGGAGGAAGCAGGCTCCTGGCCAAGCAGAGAACCCGATGTGGGGCTCGATCCCAGGACGCTGGGATCATGACCTGAGCTGAAGGCAGAGGCTTTAACCCACTGAGCCACCCAGGCGCCCCAATTTCAGTTCTTTTAGAACAGTGTTTCTTTTACTATTACGGATGTTACTGGATTACAATAGTCAATGAATGAAATAGATATTATAAACTAAAGAGAAATTACTTAGAATTTGAAAAAAAAATTTTTTTGGTAAATATTTTAAGTAGTCTATACCCAACATGGGCTCAAACTCACAAACATGAGATCAAGAGTCGCATGCTCCACCAACTGAGCCAGCCAGATGCCCCCGAAAAAAATCCTTGACTTTTAAAATTTGTTTAAACTTTAATTAAAATATTCTGGGCTTAATTTAGATATTAATTTAGATTTATCTGCTATCTTAAATCCTGTTCAGAATAATTTAGCACACATTTTTTGAGTAATTAAAGATTAAATATGTTACACTAATTTGCAAATAATGTAATTAGGAAACTAAATCAATTATTTTTTCTAATCAATTATTAACCTTCAGCACCAACCTTCTGTATTTCAAAATAATTTGGTAATAAGCCTTATCTACCACTACTGTTTCTTAACAATTTTATCTGTTACATTAAGGTAAACTGTAGCTCTGTGGAAAGCACTGAGCGCTTGGCAGGATTTATCTTTTAACTAGAGTTGAAGAGTATACCAGTGGACACCAAGGGCATAAATTCCCACAGTCTACGTCATTATCTCTCCGAACACCAACACCAGATTTGGGAGTGGGGGTGGAGTTATACTTCACTCTCCACAATCTGAACTATTTTCCTTTTATCTAACACTTATCATAACTCTTTACCTTTGCCCTCCCCCACAATGTACACATTAATGCTATTCTTCACCTTTTCTAGACTAACAATGACTTCTTTCAAAAGGAAAACAGGTGAAAAGCCAAAGAAAATAACTGTAGCAAATCAATGTAAAAGCCATTCTCTACTCTTTACAAACTTTACAATCTCCTAAAGCAAGTAAATGCTCCTCATTAAGAATCTTAAGCAAGCTCTTAAGTACTTCTAAATATATGCCCACAAATATATTTTCTCCCAAAGAAAAGGAATCTTTATTTTTGTACTGCCAATTTTTTGGTCGCCATAGATAAGCAAGAAGAGACTAATTCTTAGAATTTTCCCCATGGTCAAGTAAGGAACAACTTATAAGTTAAAAGTGCAAAAATTAATCAAATTCTTCCAATACTATAAATAAAAGGCAATATAATAATAATAGACCATAATACTACCAGCTTTTTGGCAAAGCACACTCTGGTTTTACTGTAAGAACTAAAGAGAGCTATACAATTTATTCATGGAGGGATTGAAAATGGATTAGAAATTACTATTTTAGGGGCACCTGGGTGGCTCAGTGGGTTAAGCCTCTGCCTTCGGCCCAGGTCATGATCTCAGGGTCCTGGGATCAAGCTTCACATCTGGGCTCCCTGCTCCCCGTCTCTGCCTCTCTGCTAACTTGTGATCGCTTTCTGTCAAAAAAATAAAATCTTAAAAAAAAAAAAGAAATTGCTATTTAAAGTTCTATGATGAATAACTGCTAAAGAAAAGCTAGCTCTACCATACCTATCCCTCAACAATAACAATTCCAAAAAATTTCTGGACTGATACAAAACGTTTGTTCAAAAGCTTAAATATTTTGCTTAAAGTATAAGTCATTTTGATTCCTTGTTTAATCAGCAAATACTTATGGTACTATAAATTTTGAGAGATCTTTCCAAAATGTGGAAATGGGGGCATGTGGCTGGCTTAATCAGTGGAACATGTGACTCGATCTCAGGGTTGTAAGTCTGAGCCCCGTGTTAGGTGTATAGATTACTTAAAAATAAAATCTTTTAAAAGAAAAATGTAAAAATGTTTCATCCCTTGAATTAATGCATTCTGGAAATGTATTCTTATTGTACCTCATGCTCTTTCCTTCAAATAGTACTTTCTTTCCCAACAATCTTCATGAGTCACAAAACTGAAGATATACTACTCAAAATGAAGGCTTTACCATTCTTACAACCTCTACAGTTGATTCAATTCTAGACACGTGCCCCAGGATTCACCCTTTATAATTATCCTCTGGTTACATGGCTAGTAAGTACATTTATTTTATTTACATAATCTTATATATGCTGTATAATAATATTCTTTTTCCATAGTTTGAAATTCAGTAAACAATTTACTAATTGCCTATCTAATAGGTGAACAGCCAACAAAAACAAAACAGTAAGTGAAATTCTCTCAGTATACAAAATGATAAGTAATGATAACACTACTTAGTACTACAAAAATTTATACAGTGAGGAGAGGTAAAAGGTGATTTTTGGTCGCCTTCCCAACTCTATTAAAATTTGTTTTTCTAGGGGCACCTGGGTGGCTCAGCAGGTTGAGCCTCTGACTTCGGCTCAGGTCATGATCTCAGGGTCCTGGGATCGAGCCCTGCATCGGGCTCTTTGCTCAGCGGGGAGCCTGCTTCCCCCCCCCCCAACCCTTCTTTCTCTGCCTGCCTCTCTGCCTACTTGCGATCTATCAAATAAATAAATAAAATCTTTAAAAAAAAATTCGTTTTTCTATTAAAATTTCTTAACATTACCGTAACTGGTTATGGTTAACTATGGTTGACGAATAATAACAAAACTAGTATTACTGGAGTGAAAGTACAGCATGGTGGTTAGAAAGTGTGAATTCTGGAATGACATGGCCTACATTACAATCTTGGCTCTATCAAAGCTTTGGAACGCCCCGTTCCTGGCACATTCTCCACATGCCTCAGTTTTCTCATCTGTAAAATGAAGTGAAAACAGAACCTACTTCACAGAATGCTTTAATAAAAATAATAGTTTATACTAGTAATTAAGCTAGTAAATTTAATAGTTATAATGAACAGCAGTATCTATTTTGTAGTCTAGTTAAGGAGCCAATTAGTAAATACATGTACAACATTCACAACAGTGTTCAGGAGGTGTTAACAGTGCTAACAGAAGAATCATTTCTGTTAATATTAAATAGCAGGGAACCAATTGATTCATTAATTGCCTTTGAGGTGCAGTATTTCCCAAATTAAGTAATTCTGCATGGAGTTAATTAAGTATTAAAGTATACTTCCTAAGGTATAGGGTTAAGGATAAGAACACTTAAGACAGCCAGAGTTCAAATTCAAGTTCACTGGTGTGTGACCCCACCCAACTGCCCCAGCTTCCTCATATGTAAATGCAGAGATATCAAAAATACCTACAGCATCACAATATCAGGAGTGCTAAATAAATTACTACAAGAAAATAATTTAGGAGGCGGAATGTAAGTGGGGGTGGCTATCACTCCTTTTTTTGAACAGATGATGAAGCAGCAAGGTGGGGCTTTATTGCTGGGAGTGAAATACACTGAACTGAATTTTCAAGTGGTTAAAAACTGCTTCGGTTATCTGCAAAATATATACTCTGTAAAAGAAAACCACTTATCACCGTAAATGTACACCCCATTTTTATCTTAACAATCTTACTTAGCACTAGTCCAAGAAACCAAAAGGAAAACAGCAAGTTTATCACTTAGGTGCTCAACAGCACTAAATACCTAAGAAATTCACTACCGATTTTGGAAGAATTAATCTAGCTAAAGAAGCAACTTGAAACGCTCTCCGACCAAGACTACAAATCACAGAAGCATCACTGAAAGCACGAGCAAAGGTGTCTCAAAGATAGCGCTGAGTAAACACACTAATAGATAAATAACAACCCATTTTAAAGATTATGAAAAAAGCAGACGGGAGACCAATCCAAACCTCCGAGGAAGGTCACTGCTGGCTCAAACGACGATGAACTTGATTCCTAAATTACCTTTTCGATCATCTTCCGCTCCCTTTCAAGTCCAGCAGCCTCTAGCTGTTCTTCCTCCTCCAGCATGGCTTGAGTAATCACCGCAGGCTCCGGTTGTTCAACCATGTCTGGAGTCGGGGACCCTAAGAGGTGAGAAAGTTTATAAACTGCAGTTTTTTTGTTTTGTTTTCAAAGATTTTATTTATTTATTTATTTGACAGAAAGAGAGAGAGAGATCATAAGTAGGCAGAGAGGCAAGCAGAGAGAGAGAGGAAGGGAAGCAGGCTCCCTGCTCCTCTGCCGAGCAGAGAGCCCGATGTGGGACTCGATCCCAGGACCCTGAGATCATGACCCGAGCCAAAGGCAGAGGCTTAACCCACTGGGCCACCCAGGAGCCCCTATAAACTGCAGTTTTAAAAAGTACCGATTACTCAACTTCCACATTCAACAATCTTCCCGGATGCATTTGAGGCAAAAGCTGAAGACCCACGCGACGCCAGCATCAGTCCTCTGAAAACATCTTGGGTCTCAATAACGTCAACAAGTGGCCAGGACCCCAGCTGACCAATAGGGATGCTCGCGAAAATGCAGCCCCGCTGTGTAAAGTCTCCTACACCGCGCACATATGCGCATCTGGGGCCCTCCACTCACCTTCCACAGCTTGTTGCCCTCCCTTCCTCAGTCTCTGCCTGGAGTCAGCTCTACCCACCAATCTCGGCTGTAGCCTCCATGCTGTCCCCTTCCCCCCCGCCCCCGGCCCGGTCGCCGCCGCGGGCACCGGGAGGAAGGGTCTCCGCACTCACCACCGCTACTCGCGGGCCGCTGCGCGGGCATGGCTGGACACACACTCTGGAACCCGATCCTCGGCTCTCAGGGTCTGCAGCGCCGCGCGCCGAAGTCTCACAGACGCTGCCTGATCAGCCTCCTCACCAATTCCCCGGTCAAGGAAAAACGCGCGCTTCTACTTCGCGGGAAAACGTCGTCATCTCGCGATACTTACTGCTTTCCGCCCCGCCCCCCTAATCCCGGAGGCGCGAGATTTAGCGCAATTTTAGTTTCCATCAGAACCCACCTGGCGGACCGTGGGCGATTACCTAGATGTCTATCTTGGGAAAACTGGGTTCTGCTGCTAGCTTTTAACTAGGTCTGTGACACTGGACGAGTGAGTCTGCCCACTGTGGAGGGCCCAGTTTCCTCACGTATTGGATGATGGTTCAAAATTAACACTTTAGGAGCGCTCTTATTTGCAAGGCACCTTCACAGATTGGCTGATATGATTAAATCCCGTCAATCGATGATCCTTTAGACAGGAAATATGTATGACTATTCAGGTGAAAATGTCAGAGACAAATACCGCCAATCTCACTCACCATCCTTGGTGCACAGTGCCCATTTTGGGTGAAAACTCCCCGAAATGACCCAGAAGGGAGCTCCGTTGTGGGTGAGATGGGAGAGAAAAATAGGAAAGTAAGATTATGGCAGAGTTCAAGAAAGGTGTTTCAGGATAAGGGAGAACTGATTGTAGTGATAAAGCAAGCGGAGTGCCAGGAGAAAAGAAGATTCAGGAATAGACCAGGGGGCGCTTGGGTGGTTCAGTTGGTTATGCAAATCACTTGATTTCTGCTCCCCCAGGATCTGAGGGTCATGGGATGAGCCCTTAGGCAGGCTCCCCACTCCAAGGGGGGGGGGTCTGCTTGAGATTCTCCCCGCTGCCCTCCTCCTGCTCACCTGCAATGGCATGCGCGCGCTCGCTCTCTCTAAATAAAATTACTGAATCTTAAAAAAAAAAAAAAAAAAGGAATTGATTGGGCACCTGGGTGGCTCAGTGGGTTAAGCCAATGCCTTGAGCTCAGGTCATGATCTCAGGGTCCTGTGATGGAGGCCTGTATCGGGCTTTCTGCTCAGCGGGGAGCCTGCTTCTCCCCTTCTCTGCCTGCCTCTCTGCCTATTTGTGATCTCTCTGTCAAATAAATAAATAAAATCTTTTTTTAAAATATTTTATTTATTTATTTGACAGAGAGAGAGGTCACAAGTAGGCAGAGAGGCAGGCAGAGAGAGAGGGAGAAACAGCCTCCTCACTGAGCAGAGAGCCCTATGCGGGGCTCGATCCTAGGACCCTGAGACCATGACCCGAGCCGAAGGCAGAGGCTTAAACCGCTGAGCCACCCAGGCGTGCCCATAAATAAATAAAATCTTAAAAAAAAAAAAAAAAGGAACAGACCAATAACTAAAATGGGAACCTGAAAGAAGAGACTGGACTTTTGTTACTGGTTTTTTTTTTGTTGTTGTTGTTTTTTAAAGATTTTATTTATTATTTATTTGATAGCGAGAGAGAGAGATCACAAGTAGGCAGAGAGAGAGAGAGAGAGAGGGAAGCAGGCTCCCTGCTGAGCAGAGAGCCCGATGCGGGACTCGATCCCAGGACCCCGAGATCATGACCTGAGCCGAAGGCAGCGGCTTAACCCACTGAGCCACCCAGGCGCCCCTTGTTACTGGTTTTTTACATCAGCCTATAATTCCACCCTTTCTTGTCTGCAATCGTTTCAATAAATTCCTTGGCTCCCTCCCCTTCTGGAAATTGTGGTATACCTACCATGATACCATCTGTTTCCTTCATTTCTGACTTGGGACAACTTTAATAATTGTACAAAATTAAGAGCTTGCAGCATACATCCATCATGAACATCTTCAGCAACCTTCATAACACTCTGAGATTAGATTTATTTCTAATCGCTTCCGAAGAGTGTTATTCTTCACAACATTCTGAGATTGTTTTTATTCCTACATTGTAGGTAAGAAAACTGGTGCTCAGTGACACTGACTTGCCCAGAGGTCTATGGTCATTTTGTGATAAAACGCGAGCCAAACCCAGGCCTTTTGACTCCTACTTCAGTATTATCTTAAGATAAAATATAATCTTGATTAATACTTGTTCTTAAATCCTACCTCCCTCTAACCTAAAACAATAGCTATCAGTCTCACTTAACATTTTTTTACTGCCCCAACCTATCCCCTAAAATTTGTTCCCCTGACTTCTGAAACACAGCTTTTCACAGGGTTTTCCCCTAATGTATTGACAATCTTCTTGTTCCTTCTTTTGAACTCAATCCCGGCCCAGCTCCCAAAATCTTTCCCATATTTGTTTCTTTTTTCTATATTCTATATACTATATACTTTAGCATCTGCTTTACAATCTTCAATGATCAGCTCAAAGCTGACAACTTCCCTTCTAATTCCTGAGAGAGAGAGTAGGGAAGATTTGTCTAAACACATGAGATGGAGCTCAAGGCAATTTCACCCGATTTTCAAAGGAAATACATCTTATCTAACATCTGGCCCCCCCACTTGTTAATACAAGTACACTGGTGCATTTATTTCCTGACACATTTACCATTATGCTGGCCTTCCCTCAGAGTGGCTGTTCAAAGTTTTGTTCACTCACTTTTATTTAAGAGCCTACATTTAAATGTCTCCTGGGTACCAAAAACATTTCTAGGAGCTGTACAGCAATAAACAAGGCAGACAAGGTCCCTGTTGATATGGATCTTAACATTTCAGGAGTTAAAGCAAGTAAGCATCTGTAGGAGGAGGTGTGTGGAGAGTGCCCTGGAAGAATATTAGAATAGAGTGGTGTAAGAGTAACTGGGTAGTTACTTTAGACTGGGTAGTCAGGTATCTGAGGAAGTAATGGACATTTAAGCTAGAAATTAAATGTCAAGCAGTCAGCTAGCCCAGGGGAAGACAGCTGTAGGGAAGAAAAAATTCCCCCTACCTTACTGGGTTCTTTTGTCTGATCTATGAATTAAATTGACATACAATAGATTAACAGGAGAAACACAAATTTAATTACTTACGTACATATAGGAGTCCCATAGAGTCAACGAAAGGCTCAGCACAGGCAGGTAATTGAGGCTTATATGCCATTCTAAGCTAAGAAGGGAAGGAAAAGATTTCACAGGAAGATGGGAAGAGCAAATGTTTCATAAACAAATGTTTGCCATGCCATGCAGAGACAAAGGGGGACAGGGAGAATTCTAACAAATAGGCTCCCCAAATTCCCCCCAGTTTCCCACATCTAGTCCCTAATCTCTGTTAATTGTTTCTGGTGATAGCTCTCTTCCTAGACCAGACCCTCTATGTAAATTCTTTTAAGCATCGAGGGGAAGGTTAAAAAAACTTTTCTTGACCCTTTCAGGTCTTAATTGTCTTTAGCTCAGTATAATCTGCATGCATTCTGGGGAGACTTGTTCTGAACCACTTGTCTGAAACTTCTCTGTAAGTTGCACACATTAAAAGCTGAGCTAGTGGCCAAGGACAGAAGAATCAGGTGAGTAGCTGGGCAGTAAGACATCTGGAAAGGAAGGAAAAAAAACATAGAATGAAGATGAACAAACAGAAAAGAACAAATTGAAGCACTTTTCTCCACAACCCATTTAACCAGTCTCAATCCTGGGAATACATCAGTTCAATAAAATGGCAGTGCTTCATTTATTTGATGGAAAGTGTTAATCTTCTCTTCCTTTCTTTAAACACACACACACACACACACACACACATATACACGTATATATGTATATGTATATATATATATAATTCCACAAATAGTATTTATATTCCACAAATATATATATATATATATATTTTTTTTTTTTGAGGTAAAGTCCACATAACCTTTGCCACTTTAACCATTTTAAGTAATCTCTACTCCCAACATGGGGATTGAACTCATGACCCTGAGATCAAGAGTCCCCTGCTCTACCAACCCAGCCAGCCAGGCGCCCCCTTCTCTCCCTTTTCTTAAACATCAAATCAGGATTTTATTGTTTTCAGGGCCACCTGGGTGGCTCAAACATCTGACTCTTTGTTTCAGCTCAGGTCATGATCTGACACAGTGTAGTCTGCTTGTCCCTCTCCCTCTCCTCCTTCCCCAACCCCCTGCATCCACATATGTACACTAATAAAATCTTGTAAAAAAAAACAAAAACAGGATTTTTTCATATTTCATTTCATTCAATTTCATAATAAAACAGGTTTCATAATAAAACAAAATATGGAGCTTAGAACTGTACCACATGGAATTTTTCTCTGCCTATCTCCTGCCAGTTCAAAATATTTGCCTCTCTTATTAGCCAGCATTCTCTTAGATTTGCAGTTGAGTTCAAACTATTCAAGCCTCAACACTACCTTCTTTGCAGTTTTAGCCTTTTTTTCCCTAGAAAATTGGCTTAGTCTGCCCATATCCACTCTCCTTGTCATGCTGCTGCTTTCCCTGGACATATAGAGAATCCTTGTTCTTCTTGTACTATGTTACTTGGTGGGTTTGGTGTTTGCCACACTTCTTACAGAAAGTCCAGCGGGTTTTAAGAATGTTCACCATGTTTGTAAATGCACTACTGGCAAGGAAAGAAAGGAATCAGGCTGAAATGAAAGTATTAATATTCTTTTTTTTTTTAAGATTTTATTTATTTATTTGACAGACAGAGATCGCAAGTAGGCAGTGAAGCAGGCAGAGAGAGAGGAGGAAGCAGGCTCCCTGCTGAGCAGAGAGCCCGATGCGGGGCTCGATCCCAGGACCCTGAGATCATGACCTGAGCTGAAGGCAGAGGCTTTAACCCACTGAGCCACCCAGGCGCCCCTTAATATTCTCTTTTAATAGACATAAGTTAGACACTATTTGTCCTGTCTCATTTACACAGAAGAAGCATTTTTCACCAATGACTACACAAGCTCCTCCTTGTTAAGGGTCAGTGTGTCCAGAGCACATCAATTCTGGAGTACCACAGAGGCTAAGCTATTAACTTCTGATTGGAGTATTGTCAAAGTCTGCATAGTAGTATTGAACCCTTGTTCTCTACCACGGAGAGATTTAAGCTCATCTTTCTCAAGACATAAATGACAAAACTTGGGAATAAGGTCCTCAACGCTTAAAAGAATTTGGGAGTGCCAATACACAAGTGAGTTTCCTATAACTTCTTGCCTCATATGTTTATGTGGCATGGCCTTATGAAAAGAGGAGCCCATGTTTGCAATTTGGCTGGCATTTAAGATGGAGTACCTGTGACAAAGGAGCCAGGTGTGAGTCCACATGGTCCTGACCATTTAAGTGGAAAGCCCGTATAAATTTTGCTGCCACACGAGATAAAAAAGCCAGTGCGGTTCACAGACAAGGTCAGAGCAGACTCTGTAATTTTCTAGATCTGGGACACCCCATGACCTTTGTTATTAGTACTGTTAGCATCCATACATCTTTACTTTCCATGTACTCCTGCCGGTTTGTTGGAACAGAACAGGTTGCAAAATACTTGCTCTACGAGGCCTGCAATCTGGCTTTGGTAGCTATAAAACTTAATTTCGCCACCTGACCAAGAATTCAGATTTTTGATCTACCTACATATAGTCGGAATATTGGCCAGTCCAGGCAGGGGAGCAGCTAAGATATGCCAAGTTGTACAAGGATGGCCTGTGAACCATCCAAAACATTTGGTGACTTGCCAAACATCTCAGCTATAGAAGGTAATGTCAGAGTCATTTTTAATCTTCTTGACAGGTTTGAAGATACTATTTGTGGAATCAAACCACAGGGTTTGATTGTAATACTGTCCTGGTATATCATCAAGGAAAGGTTCTTTGGCATCTTTTTTTGATACAAAGGGAAACTTTTTTGCCTATTGTGTTTATCTGGGCAAGGGACAGTCCTTGAATTTTTTTTTTTTTAAGATTGTATTTATTTGAGAGTGTGTGTGAGCAGAACGGAGGGAGGAGCAGAGAGGGAGGGAAGGGGGTAAGAATCCCAAGCAGACCCAAACCCAGGGATCACGCTTAGCTGACTGAGCCACCCAGGTGCAGCAGTCTTTGAACTTCTATAGAGGTTTTCCTGGGTCCAAATGACTCAACAGAAGAGGCAGAGTGGAGTTTTGCTCGTCGTGGATACCTTACCCTATCATACATCGTCTTCCATACTTAGTCAACCACATATTCACAGTGATAGGAACAAAAAATATTCAGATTCTTTTTTTTTTTTCTAAAGATTTTATTTATTTATTTGGCAGACAGAGATCACAAGTAGGCAGAAAGAGAGAGAGGGGGAAGCAGGCTCCCTGCTGAGCAGAGAGCCCTATGCAGGGCTTGATCCCAGAACTCTGAGATCATCACCTGAGCTGAAGGCAGAGGCTTAACCCATTGAGCCACCCAGGTGCCCCAAATATTCAGGTTCTTTTGTGCTACATATATGTTAGACATAATCAGCAGTCATATTGATTAATGTGGTCAGGGTTTGGTAAACTGATATAAGAGTATGTTTGGCCAGCCCCCAACTTGTTGGAAAAGTGAGGGTTAATAAGAGCAAGGCACAGGTTGAAAGAGTCTATAGTGAAAACTCAGGGAAAGGAGGGTAGATAAAGCACTCTTCAATCATAATTATTCAATCATAATGAATAAATGAGAAGTGTCATTAATGAGAGAAGGTGACATTTTGTGTGTGTGTGTGTGTGTGTGTGTGTGTGTGTGTGTGTGTGTGTGTGTGTACAGAGTCTTAAAAGGTGGTGGGGTATAGGTGAAAGAGAAGTTTTTTGATCTGTGATGATAGCAGAGGCTGCCCACCTTTTTTTTTTTTACGATCTATTTATTTATTTGAGAGAAATAGAGAGAGCTCATGGGAGGGAGGGGTAGAGGGCAAGAGGGAGAGAGAATCTTAAAGCAGACTTCCTGCTGAGTGCAGAGTCGGATATGGGGCTTGATCTCACAACCCTGAGATCTAGAGTCAGATGCTCCTCTGACTGTGCCAGCCAGGTGCCCCTGGGGGTGAGTTTTGAGACCTCTGAGATATTTCATGTCTGAAGTCGTAATAGTTGTTTGCACCTGTTGAAGTCTAGATCTGGAGGCTCTATGGCCTTGTTCTGCTAGTGCCTTTAGGAGAATGAGGGAGTCTATAAGAGCTCCCTGCCTAGTTTGATTACAAAGTAAAAAGTCATCAACATACTGAACAAGAGTGGAACCTTGAGTGAAGGCTATAGAATCCAAGTCAGCTTTAAAGACCTGGGAAACCACTGAGGGAGATTCTCAGTATCCCTGAGGTATGGAAGCCCACATTAACTATCTCCCTCTAAAAGTAAAAGCAAAGAGAAATTGTGAGTCAGTATGCAATGGGATTGAAAGGGGAGTGGAGCAGAGGCCAGTTACTGTAAATCAGGCTGCATCAGTAGGAGCGAGGTTAAGAATAGTAGCTGGATCAGGGACTCCAGGTTTGTGAAGAGTTAGAAAAGATTTGACAGCTCTTAGGTTTGTACAAATCAATGTTTCGTTCCTGTCTGAGTCAAATTTACCTTCTTTCTTTACTGGCAAGATTGGAGTGTTAGAGGGTGAGGAAGTAAAGACAAGTATACCCTGCTGTGAAAGAGATCTACTGTAGGTCCAATTCCTCACTTGGAGTCTCTAGGAAGAGGATATTGGGCTAGTACTGATAGAAATGGTTTTTCTTTTTCCACATAAGGCACACAGGGTCTGTACTTGTAACAATGCAACTTCATCTGCACATGTAGCCCAGAGATAAATTTGGACCACTTACATGTGTATATGTGCTTATGTATTTATTCACTCACTCAAATTCACAACCCTGAGATCCAGAGTTGCATGTCCACTAAGCCAGCCAGGCGCCCCTACAGGGACATCTTTTAAACACTCATCCTATTCAGAGGAACTTAAATCGAGATGAGTTTCCAGTAAGCAAAGTGGGAAATTTTGGGTTTGGTTTGAGGATAGGGAAATAAAAATGCCTTTCTTAGGGCGCCTGGGTGGCTCAGTGGGTTAAGCCTCTGCCTTCAGCTCAGGTTATGATCTCAGGGTCCTGGGATCGAGCCCTGCGTCGGGCTCTCTGCTCGGCAGGGAGCCTGCTTCCCTCTCTCTCTCTGCCTGCTGCTCTGCCTACTTGTGATCTCTATCAAATAAATAAAATCTTCTTTAAAAATTCCTTTCTTATTATATTTTATAGTGGCATTAAATTTACATAACAAATCTCTACCTGAAAGTTATGCTGGTGAGGAGATGGGAGACCAGAAAAGCATGAATGGGGGGGCGCAGGAGGGAGCACCTGGATGGCTCTGTCAGTTAAGGTCATGATCTCAGGGTCCTGAGATTAAGCCCCGAACTGGGTCCTTGCTCAGCAGGGAGTCTGCTTCTCCCTTTCCCTCTGCCCCACCCCCAATTATTCTCTCTCTGCCTCTCTCTTACTCTCATACTCTCTCTGCCTCTTACTCCCAAATAAATAAAATCTTAAAACAAACAAACAAAAAAACCCATGATGGCTATTAAGAGTACCTAAAGATAATGGGGTGAGTTGGGATAGAGGCAGTGAAATAGGTTGCCCCGGGGCTCCTTATAGCTTGAATAAAATCAGGGGTGACAGGCAGAGATAAATTTCTCTGAGTAGACTTTGGAGAACAGTGTGGAGATTCCTCAAGAAATTAAAAATAGAGCTTCCCTATGACCCTGCAATTGCACTGCTGGGTTATTTACCCCAAAGATACAGATGTAGTGAAAAGAAGAGCCATCTGTATCCCAATGTTTATTGCAGCAATGGCCACGGTCGCCAGACTGTGGAAAGAATCAAGATGCCCTTCAATGGACGAATGGATAAGGAAGATGTGGTCCATATACACAATGGAGTATTATGCCTCCATCAGAAAGGACGAATACCCACCTTTGGTAGCAACATGGACGGGACTGGAAGAGATTATGCTGAGCGAAATAAGTCAAGCAGAGAGAGTCAAGTATCATATGGTTTCACTTATTTGTGGAGCATAACAAAGAACATGGAGGACATGGGGAGATGGAGAGGAGAAGGGAGTTGAGGGAAATTGGAAGGGGAGATGAACCATGAGAGATTATGGACTCTGAAAAACAACCAGAGGGTTTTGAAGGGGCGGGGTGGGGGGTGGGAGGATGGGGAACCAGGTGGTGGGTAATAGGGAGGGCATGTATTGCATGGAGCACTGGGTGTGGTGCAAAAACAATGAATACTGTTACGCTGAAAATAAATAAATTTAAAAAAATTCTCTGAGCAGATTGTGGAGAAAGTACACCAGTGTCAATTAAGAAATCCAATTCCGTTGGGGTGCCTGGGTGTCTCAGCCTTTGGCTCAGGTCATGATCCCAGGGTCCTTGGATTGAATCCCACATCAGGCTGCCTGCTCAGTGGGGAATCTGCTTCTCTCTCTCCCTCTGTTGCTCCCCTCTGCTCATGTTTTCTCTCTCAAAAAAATAAATAAAATCTTAAAAAAAAAAAAGAAGTCTAATTCCCAATCCTCTATTTTGGATTTAATGGCAGACTCTGGGGTGTAATAATCAGCTGACCCTTTCATTTGAAGGGGAACTGTCCCACAGGAGGAGAAAAACCTTCTGGAGGGGGGGGGGTGATAGAGTCTAAGGAGATTGTTTCTGTCCCTTAAACTTTCCTTTCTCTTATGTGCAAGAAACACTTGATTTTTTTTTTTTTTTTTTTTTTTTTTTTTTTTTTTTTTTACAGTATCTGCAACTGTCTGGAGATAAATGGGGAGGGCTCTAAGTAGATTTTGAGTTACTCTCAGAATCATGCTTTTGCTTTTCTGAAGATTCAAGTTGCAAAACAAGAATTGTTGCTTTTAACTTATTTCCTCTTGTATTCTTTTAAAAACATTTTTTTAGGTTACCTCTACACCCAACATGGGCCTCCAACTCATAACCCCAAGATCAAGACTCACTCAGTTGGTCTACCAACTGAGCCAGCCAGTCACCCCCTCCTTTTGTATTCTGGTAAGCTATTTTCAAAGAACGAGTAGCTGCCTCCCTTATAGCCCTCAGAGATTGGCAGGACCACCATGCCATTTTTTATACCAGGGAGAAAGTTTCCCACTAAAGTAGAAATTAAAAGATTTCTATCTTCTGGGCCTTCTGGGTTTAATGCAGTAAGCTATTGGAAAGTCTGTATAAAGTGTTCAAGAAAGGTCTTTGCTCTCCTGAGTGCAAAATTCAACCTTAGACTAGTTCACTTTGTGGGGAGGGGGTCGTCGTCAATATTGCTTCTATCAAGCCTTGAATATGAGCCTCCAGCTGAGCCATTTCCTAGGCATTCATAGGAGGACCTGGAAGAAGTTCTGGCCATCTGTTTCCTCCATGTGTGGGGTTTTCCCCAGGGGGCTGCCTGGCTTATCTGATAACTAAAATATAATCATGGGCAGGAAGAACACCCTTTAGTAGTCAACATAGGTGCCTGTGAATGGGGTTGTTAATGGCCACTAATCTTTCCAACTCCTCTCTAAATTTCTTGAGATCTTCTGAAAGTAGAGGCAAAGGGTTTTATTTTTTTTAAAAGATTTCATTCATTCATTCATTCATTCTATTTATTATTTATTTATTTATTTGACAGAGATTACAGGCAGGCAGAGAGGCAGGCAGAGAGAGGGAGAAGCAGGCTCCCCGCTGAGCAGAGAGCCCGATGCAGGACTCGATCCCAGGACCCTGAGATCATGACCTGAGCTGAAGGCAGAGGCTTAACCCACTGAGCCACCCAGGCGCCCCAAAGGGTTTTAAAATTCAAAAGATCTGCTGCTCTCCAGGGGACATGAATTCTTTATTCTGGAGGTCCAGGAGACATCTGCAAAGTATATATCAGGAATGCCTGAAGCTGGCAGAGATTGCTTACAGAGACCTGGAAAAAAGGAGCTATAAGGAATAACAAAGAAAGCCCTACACCCTTCTCAGGTGCTTGTGCTAAATTCACTTCCTGGCTTTTATTATTTATGTGAGCAACCTGCATATTCTGGGCCTGGAGATCAGTCCAGAATGCTCTTTGTAAATCTTGCAAATCAAGAGAAGTGAACACGGGCAGCTGGGTATTTAAGGGATTTTGTGAAGAAATTGGAGAAATTTTAGGATCTAAGAGAACTGGCTGAGGAGATAGAGTAGGGCTTTGAGAGGCGGGTCTTGGACCCAGGGCCCAGAGATCCAAAAGATCTGAAGGGTAAGGGACAGAAAGCTGGACATAAAAGTGTGTATAAGGGGAGCCTGGGTGGCTCAGTGGATTAAGCCGCTGCCTTTGGCTCAGGTCATGATCTCAGGGTCCTGGGATAGAGCCCAGCATCGGGCTCTCTGCTCCGTGGGGAGCCTGCTTCCTCCTCTCTCTCTCTGCCTGCCTCTCTGCTTACTTGTGATCTCTCTCTCTGTCAAATAAATAAAATAAAATCTTTAAAAAAAAAAAAGTGTGTATAAGAGGAAAGAGAAGGAAGGACTTGAATAAGATGTGGTTTTTAATTTTTGTTCTAAATTCGATTTCCATTCTTTCCTCTTATTAAGGGAAACCCTAAGGCTAGCCATTATACTTCCCTGTGTCCTCTTTTCAATTTGGTCTTTCCGTAGGTACCAGTTAAGACAGTTGTTTAGGATGAGAGCTTTCTAAAAACTTTTCAAATGTACAAGTTTTTGTAGTTCAAGAAGTCCATCATCTGAATAAGACCTACAATGGTATATTTATTCTAATAGCAACTCAAGTCAGTAAGCCTTTTTGTGGAAAGACCGAGAGGCAACTTTCGGGATCAGAATAAATTTTTACCATGAATACAACAGGCATCCGTGGAGTGGGTGCAGAAGATGCAGCCCCCATGATCCAAAAAGTTCACTCCAAACATAGTCTAGGAAACTAAAGCCCCTCATCACAGGGTTACAGGCGTTAAGAATTGTGCAGTGAAAACGATTTCTTGGTTGTCTCCAGTCACAGACCCACTAATCTGTGACACAGGGCAGGCACTACTGGAATGGGATTTTTTCCAGCACCAACAAAACAATGAAGGTTGAGATGACAAAAGCCCCTTCTGATAAGCTCCCCTGAAGCTGGCACAGTCAGATGAAGAGAATGTTGCTTGTGATTTGGTGACTAGGAACCTCAGTCTATAATCAACTGGCCACCAAGATGCACACTGGTACACTCACCTTCCAGTTGTCCATGACCAGAGACAATATTCTCACTAGTCACAAAGCCAAGCTTTCAAGACATAGAGTAAGACAAAAGGAAAACTTCCATCTGGTTTTTCTCATATGCACAGTAACAGTTCTGGTTAATCCTTGGGTCTCTTGGAGCCAAACTAATACCTAAGGAGGATGTGCTGCTGGGTTGGGGATTGTGCGGCGTGTACTTGTTGCACGGATATTTTCTTGAGGTTGGCAGGTGACCTGTGTCAATGCAACCCATTCAGAGACCAACTTATCCTATCCTAAGGTACCACCTTAGCACTCTAACAGCTCTGAGGTGCTCAACCCACGTCCATCAATTTTGTAGCTTTGGCTTCATAGATGTCCCTTAGCAAAAGCATTTACCTCGTGTGCCCATTAGACCACAACAGTTTGTTTACACAGACACTGGTCTGGTGAGGACTGTGAACCCACTAGTCTGTAAGGCTGGCTTGAACAGCTGACTTACAGGGCCTATGCCAGAGACAGATGGAGATAAAGAAAAACACTGATCATCTCTGGGAGCAAAAGGATCAACAAAAATCAAGAGTACTTATAATAAATCCTTACCAGAGTTGCTATACCCAAGGAACTAGTTCCACAAATATTTCCTCCTGCTAATCTAAATTTAGAGAAGGAAAAGAAAGTGCTCTTGCTTCCACCCTACCCTGCAAAGATGGGAGAGTGATTGGGTAAGAATTCTTACCTTCTGTCAGCGTTTTTTTTCAGAGGCTCCAGGATCTCTCAGCTGTAGCAGCCTCAGAGTGACAACAGCCAGAGAATTTTTTCCCTTTGTGGTAGCCAACTGTAGGGGAAGAAAAATGTTTCCTCTACCTCTCTAGGCTCTTTTATCTGGTCTATTAATCAAAATGACCTATGACAGGTTAACAAAAGAAAAACAAATGTAATTACTTACATACATATAGGAGCCCCACAGTGAAAACAAGAGGTTCCCCAACAATCAGGCAATTCAAGCTTATATACCATTTGAGTTACAAAGAAGGGGATGGGGTCTGGGACTTCAAAGGGAAGGAAGACAATTCACATGAAAAGGTGAAGAACAAACGTATTGCAAACAAATGGTCACCAGGCCATGCACAGGGAAAGGAACAGAGAGAACTTTGAACAAATAGGCCCTACCCAGCTTACCAGCTTACCATATCTACTTCATATTCTTTGCAACTATCTTTGGTGATATTTCTCTTCCTGGACCAGCCCCTCTATCTAAATTCTTTCAGGTAATTGAGGGGGAAACCTAAAAAACTCTTCTTGAGTCTTTTGGGCCTTAAATGTCTTCCGTTCAAAATAATGAGCATGCAAAATCAGCACATTCTGGGGAGACTTGTTTTGAATCCCTCACTGAAGTCCAAGCAGAAGCTATTGCTAGTGCAAAGAGACTAAGGCAAGAATAAGCTTGGGCATGTTTGAATATTACAAGGTGGCCAGTATGATTGAAGCAAAGTTGGCAGGGGAGGGGGGCGTGGATACAAAAGTCAGAGGCAGACTGTCCCGATGAGGTACTAATATTTACTTCTAAGATGTTACAGTCATGATTTTCCCCCACCCACATAAAATGTCTACTTCTCCTAGAAATCCCTTTCATATTAGTGGTTTTGTTTCTCCACCAAGTTGTAGAAGTGGGGGGGACCCCCAAAATCAAAAAACAAAACCATGTTCCCTCTTGCTTACGCTAGATGGCCCCACTTCCTGCCTACCTCCCAAAGTAAACATTTACATTCAGAACTCTCCTTTCAGAATCCCAACTCCAAATTTACAAACCTACCTTCACCTGAATACCTTTTCCACTTTCCCTTATGTCAGGCTCTGCATCCATTTTCCTGTAGTCTGTTCAGGAATATTAGATTACCTATTATCCCATTCTCTATTTCTTTTTTTTTTTTTTAAGATTTTATTTAATTTATTTGACAGAGAGAGATCACAAGTAGGCAGAGAGGCAGGCAGAGAGAGAGAGGAGGAAGCAGGCTCCCCGCTGAGCAGAGAGGCCGATGTGGGGCTCGATCCCAAGACCCTGGGATCATGACCTGAGCTGAAGGCAGCTGCTTAACCAACTGAGCCACGCAGGCACCCCTGCATTTTTAAAAAAGAAGAAAACAGGGGCACCTGGGTGGCTCAGTCAGTTAAGCGTTTGCCTTCGGCTCAGGTCAGGATCCCAGGATCCTTGAACTGAGTCCCACATTGGGCTCCCTGCTCAGGGGAGCCTGTTTCTCCCTCTCCCTCTCCCCACTGCTCATGCTCACTCTCTCTCATTTTTTTCCTCTCTCTTTTTTTTAAGAGTAAAACATGTAGTCTAATTAAAAATTTGATGAGCACTGTTTACTTTTCAAGGGCTCACATAAATGGCCTTAAAAACCAAATCAGAAGAAATATTAAGACAAGGTAATGAGAAATTCCCTTTCTACACTAAAATTTATTTAAAAATCACTTGGCTTACTTCAAGAATAGAATAAACCCTATTATTCAAACACTTTCCAATTTATCTTTTCACTCAAAGTCCAAACACAGGCACCTTAAATACAATCTACAAGATTTTAATCAAGTCAATACTTCCCTTTCAAAGTTTCTTAATAATATAGATGCTAAAATTAAAAGCCTTGAGACTTATGTAATAATCAAAATACATCATTTACTTACAATATTATCAGTATTGCCTAGAACAGGAAAAAGTGAAGATTTACTTTCTGCTTTTATAAAACCATTATGTATAGTTTTCTGCCTGAAAATGAAAAATGAGAACATATATACAATATTGTTGTCAATTTTATATACTTTTCCAAATCTGAATTAGTTCACATTTTTATTATAAAAATGATTTTCCAAATAAAATGCAATACTAAAAGTCATTTGAAATAAAATCATGAAAGTACAGTTTATGTAAATGATCAACAAATAAAAATGCTTTGTAATGCAATTTTTTTTTAAAAGTTGAAGTTTTTTCTGGTTATTTATTAGAAAATAAACTCACCCACAGAATGAAAACGTAAAACCTTATTAATTGGAACTGAGGGAAGATAAATATGAATGGTAGAATGTTTGGAAAGAAATTAATTTTGCTAATTTCCTAAGCCTTGCAATTTTATTTAGTTTATCAAAATATTAAGAGACAGTGTTTAGCAGGGCTTAGCAAATGTTCCTACTTTCATTCAAAGTACCAAGTTATTTACTTCTACTGCAGCTACACTGTTAGTAAACCACACACACACACACACACATACACACACACACACACAATGTATTATTTACTTCAGGATATATATTTATTAACACATAGTGTATATTTGCTTCAGGGGTTCAGGAGTACAGGTCTGTGAATCATCAGTCTCCCACAATTCACAGCACTCACCATAGCACATACCCTCCCCAATGTCCATCATCCAGCCACCCTCTCCCTCCCCCGCCACCCCCCAGTAACCCTCAGTTAACAATATTTTTAAGGGGCCAGATTTTCTTCTCTTTCTGAAGTCACTAGTTTCCCTAAAATCTTCCATTTTAATTTTTGTTTTTATATGTTGTGAAGCAGTGCAGTTCTAATTAATGAAGTTTTACTACATTTGGGAATTCATATTTTGGACACTGCTTTGGCAACATCGAACTTATATGAATTTGATACAAAAATCACTTTTCCCCAGAGGTAAGATTTTGTTTTCTGACACATATATGTCAACTAGACATGGCAAATTAAAAGCTGATTCCCAATACTATTTTGTCACTTTTTTTTTTTTTTTGGCCTCTTTTACACCCATCTCTGCTGTCTGAATTTGCTCATGGAATACAAAATAGTCTTATCCAAACAAAAATAAGAAAAATCAAAATAACCATGTGGCATTATGAATATAAATTATTCCATGATTATATGCTTTAGAATTATACCCT
Organism: Meles meles; assembly: GCF_922984935.1. Classification (NCBI taxonomy): domain Eukaryota; kingdom Metazoa; phylum Chordata; class Mammalia; order Carnivora; family Mustelidae; genus Meles; species Meles meles. The sequence continues at coordinate 71,359 of NW_025721345.1, forward strand.
CCAATAGTATAGAGTCTAAAACGTTGACGGCTCTAGATAAAAAGAGGATCAATTCCTAAGCTACAATGAAAACTGTTATTCAGAAGTCAGAGGCTTGAAAATATTAATACCATTTTGCTAATGTTATCTAACTTCTGTAAAATCAAACAAATATACCCAAGCCAATAACATCATATAAAGATCATCACTACAAAAGAAATCAGCAAAAATTATGATTATATTCTATGACTCTTAGAAAACTATGCCAGTTACTTGGATCTTCCAGGTAGCACTTAAATAATACAATGTATACCTGGGCTGAAAGGACAGTGAAGTAAGAAATTTCTTACTTCACTGTCCTTTCAGTGATATATATATATATATATATATATATATATATATATATATATATATATATATATACTTTTATTTATATAAAACAGACAAATGAAACATTCTATACATATTAAATTTAACATCACCTCGAAGATTTTAGGAAAACTTATTTTTTAATTGAAAATATACTTTAACCTAAAAAAATCCCATCATACACTGACCATGTTGAATAACCCTGCCTGTACAGAAGATTCAAAGGAAGATACAGGATAATATTTGAGCTGCCAGTACTGTGAGTCTCAAGAGACTGAAGGACTAGAATATCCCTTGGAAGAGAAATTTTGGGGGGAAAATTACTCCTTTTTTCCCCCTCCAAATGTGGTTAAATAAACCAGTTATCCCCGAAGTAATAAAGACTCATTTCAAGTAATTACTCTGCTTACAAGTTTTATTTACACAGTAATTATTAATAGTGGTTTTTAGTGAATTCCTTGTATTTACATTTTTATATACACATTTATACTTGAAAGGTAAAGAAACTGTACAATAATAAAAATGAGAAAAAGAAATACAGTAATTTAGGTCAAACTCAGGAAACAAATACACACAAGTAAGATTAAATTTAGGCAGGTAGTATAACTTCAACAAGATTACTGCCAGGGGTTACATTCCCTCTTATATCAGGGCCACCAATATCGAGGAAGTAGTTACCAGAGTTAAAAACATCATTCTAAAACCTATTAAGACCCTGGGTACTCCCTCAATATGTATTACAATACTAGTTTCCACTAAGTAAGCTCCTAAGATAGGAGTTAACTTCTGAGGGTTCCACTAGTGGTCCCTAGGCTAGAATGACCCATGGGGTAAAAATATATGGACACCATCTGGTCCCATACTCCTAAAGAGGCAGTCACTGAACTAACAAGTTTTTCAGGCTTGTTAGTTTGAAGACTATATACCACTAACAGAAATAGTATGCTCAAGTGTTGTTTTAAACAAAACTGCAAACATAAAAGCACACTGTACATCTAATTATTAACCAAAGAGCATGTTATACAGATATCACTTATAATACTCAAGTGATTTATTTTAGGTTTAAGGATTAAATGTATTATAATAAAATTCATAGATTTACCAATAATTAATTTCTTTATCCACTATACCATCAAAGTTAGACTCATTAGAAAAAAGTTAATTTTATCTTTTTCTTTTCTTATTTCCATTGATTAGAAAATTATGCACAGTGTTTTACAAGTCATAGACTTGGCTACATATTAAGATTTCAAATTTAAAACTGGAATTAAATTTTGTTTCTACAGACAGTGAAGGAATTTTAACTAAAAAGTTTAAAGTCTTGCCAAATAGCATGCTATTTCAGAACTCTCAGAATTTGTATGTTTTAACTCTTACCAGTGAAAAATCTCATTTATATTCATGGACTTACTTCCAAAATCAAGTCTTCAGTCCACTAAAGTGCAGAGAACTTTCCTTCTACCAGTTAGCTTCCTTAAATTACTAGATGAATAACTTCTTAGACTAAACAGAAAGGCTAAAATTCTTTGAATGATGGGTATTCCTTAAGAAACAATTTTCCTTCAAAAACAAACATGATACTGTGGAAAAACACCTAAACAAATGTGAAACAAGCTCCAGTTCCCAGAAAACCCCAATTTGTTCCAAACTGTGAATGAAGACAACAATTTCAGTGACTTAAATAATCTACAAAGTTGTTTTCTCTTATTCTCTAATATCTTCAAAAAGTTGGAACTGGAGATAATATTTGTATTCAGGTGTTTATTTCAAATAGTATTTTGGAAGTTAAAGTAGTATTTAACAATCCTGCTCTGGCCTCCAAAGTGCTTTTATGGTAACTGTTAAAAAAGAAAAAAGATGTAAAAATTTGAATAATCTCCAAAACTGTTAAAAAAGTTTATTGCATTAAACTTCACTCCAAATTATGGAGTATGAACTAGTCATTTAAACTCTTCCCTTTGTAAAATGGCTCTCCCTACAAAATACTTTTTTTATTAATACTGTCAATTGGTTACTCATTTCATTTACTTCAGCCATGGAATTCAAAATCAGCAGTTTCCCATGTCTTGATTCTTTTAGATTTCTCCAACATTTTCTTCCACGCTTTTTACATAGGAAACGAAAAACTTTTATCAAAACATTATTTATGTTTCAATTAGTCTGTTAATTTTGAAGATTAGCTTTTCAGAGCAGGACTATTATTCTTGTCTCCTTCTTTAATATCCTTCATTACAGATGCAAAGACCTGGAAATTATATAAAGGAAAGATTAATCCTCAAAATTAACTACCACAAAGATTAAAGAGTTTAAGTAACTGTAGTTTATTTATTTATTTTTTATTTATTTATTTATTTGACAGAGAGAGAGGTCACAAGTAGGCAGAGAGGCAGGCAGAGAGAGAGGGAGAAACAGGCTCCCCACTGAGCAGAGAGCCCGATGCGGGGCTCGATCCCAGGACTCTGAGATCATGACCTGAGCCGAAGGCAGAGGCTTAAACCACTGAGCCACCCAGGCGCCCCAGTAACTGTAGTTTATTAACATGAAAAAGCTTTAATGTATTTAACTCTTGCTCCTGGAAGACTGCTATTCTCAAATCCTCTTGTTCTTTTCAACCCAACTTTATGGTATACAATTAGATTCCAGTTTTCATCACTTGCCAAATATTCTGAAATTACTACTTGGTAACAGAACATTTTCTGGATGTGTATTTTCTGACACTTCATTTTAGTAAGCAATCAAACTGTGAGCTTATGATGCCTACTGTCTATCATTCAAGGAGCAAGTGATAATGCTTTTATGGCACTTAACTTAGACTGCCAATGTTTGCTTCCCTAAAAGGACTAGGCATCTAAAAAGCCAAGATCATACATTATATTCTTTCTGTTACAATCTTTAGCACAAAGTAGGTTGCTTTGTTTCTGTTTTTTTAAGTAGGCTCCATGACACAGAACCTGAACTCATGACCCTGAGATCGAGATCTGAGCTAAAACCAAAAGTTAGACATCTAACCAACTGAGCCACCCAGCAGGTGTCTGATATAATTGTTGTCTATTTGAAATACCAAAGTAAAAAAAATATATATATCAAAGTTATTAGAGTTACATAAAAATAAAACCATAGCTTTGGATAGGTGAAAGAAGAGAAATCAACTTTAAATTCTTGACTTTTCAAAGTCAAAAATTATTTTTTTGTTTTTTAATTAGGCACTAACATTTGAGAAATAAGGAATTTTGGTTTTTTTATTTAAGATTTTACTTATTTGACAGAGAGAGAGATCACACGTAGACAAGAGCAGCAGGCAGAGATGGAGGGAGAAGCAGGCTCCCCGCTGAGCAGAGAGCCTGATTCCAGGACCCTGAGATCATGACCCCATCTGAAGGCAGAGGCTTATTAACCCACTGAACCACCCAGGCGCCCCTGAGAAATAAGTTTTTTATAAGTCAACTGGTCGTTTTAACACATCCATTAGAAGAAGTAGGAAAAGGTCACTCTACCTGAGTCCATTTTTTGGTGCTATTTTGCATCTGAATGGCTGCAATACAGCTGAACAGTTTTTCTGATGTGATATCTTCTGGCAATTTAGTTAGAAACTGTGCTATATGAATAAAGTCCATTTGTAGGAGAATATCTTCATATAATCGGAGGATTCCTAATCCAGTCCTAAATAAAAATTCCTCCCCATCTCTGCAAAATACATCCCAGACTCGACAGGCCAGATCAAGTGGTAGTGATTTGCTATAGAGTGTGAAGATCCTAAAATTAGGGAGAAAATAGTCATTGAAGTTTTTCATTCATTTATTCATTCACTCATTAATCATCTCTATTTAAAAAGAACAGTGCTTAGAGATAAAAAGATAAATAAGAGACTACTCCTTCCTTCAAAGAATTTGAATAGCGGGAAAGTAAATAAAAGTAACTTACCACCTTCCACAGAGACATGGCCTAACAGAAATTAAGAGTGGCAAAAACACCTAGTGGTTAAGGGAATGGGCTCTGAAACCAGAATGTTTGAGTTTGACATTAGTGGTGTTACCTTGAGCAAGATATCCATCCTTGCTGTGCCTCCATTTCCTCATTAGTAAATAGAGAGTAATATTGCCTACCTCTCAGGATTGTTTGAAAATTAAAGGAATAAATGTAAAGTATTCAGAATAGTGCCTGGTGCATAAGAAAGGCTCAATAAAAGTTACTTATTATTGTATGAGGAATTCAAGTATCATCTTTTAGTAACCTAAATACAAAATCGTAATCAGACTTCTCTCTTTTCCCACAAACATCTACTGGTTTTTTCTTCCCTTTACCAAACTTTACTTACTATTTCTTTTGTAGCATGTATAGCTCCAACAGAATCACTAAAATGGTTTTTCCCATCCTTTCTGACAATGTCTGATTATGTAATTTTTTTAAAAAGATTTTATTTATTTGACAGAGAGAGACAGTGAGAGAGCGAACACAAGCAGGGGGAGTGGGAAAGGAGAAGCAGGCTCTACACGGAAGGAGCCCAATGCAGGGCTTGATCACAGGACCCTGGGATCATGACTCAGGGCGAAGGCAGCCGCTTAACGGACTGAGCCACCCAGGTGCCCCGCCCTGTTCATGCAATTCTTTATCCAGTGGAGCTTCAGGGCTGTGCTCTGGTTGGGGAAATAGGGACAGTAGGTGCTAGAGAACTTCTCTTGAAGCTGCCTTGGCAAAGCACACTTTTTTTTTCTCTCTCTTTTTAAAAAACCAATCTCTACACCCAATGTGGGGTTCAAACTTATAACCCTGAGATCAAGAGTTGCATACTCCACCTTTGGGAGCCAGGAGCTCCCAAAGTACACATTTTTCTTTACAAAGGCTGTGCTTATCTGAGGTAGGGCTGATGAAACTTGAGGAAGGAACTAAGTTTTACTACTTACTTAGGTAGTAAGTTCCACAGAGGCAGTGAAACAAAAATCCATGTCTATTTCTTAAATAACACATATTTAATTGCATAAAAAAAGCACACCTCTGGTAGTAGAGAGGATAGTAATTCATTGCTCAAAATGAGAGAAGGTACCAGCAGTGCCTAAGTAGAACACAGTACTCACTACTAGTTACATTCTGCTCCCTATTACCAAATGTGATACTGGTTTGCCTTATGTTCGTTCACACTCCTCAAGACTGGCAATCGAGGGCGCCTGGGTGGCTCAGTGGTTTGGGCCGCTGCCTTCGGCTCAGGTCATGATCTCGGGGTCTCTGGGATCGAGTCCCACGTCGGGCTCTCTGCACTGAAGGGAGCCTGCTTCCCTCTCACTCTCTCTGCCTGCCTCTCTGCCTACTTGTGATCTCTCTCTGTCAAAATTAATAAATAAAAAAATCTAAAAAAAAAAAAAAAAAAAGACTGGCAATCGAGTATTTTTGCTCCTTCTCTACAGATTTAGTACTTGACCTTGGTCCTCTGGGTTTCGTAACATAAAACTTTTCTTCTCCCCATTATCTTGGGGCCTTCCCAGAGGAACTCTAATGTTCCGAGTAGAAATGGAAATGAACACACTAAGGCAGCACCTTAGTGTTCTGTCCCCATCCTTTAATAAAACCACCTTTTTTGGGCATCTGGGTGGCTCACTTGGTTAAGCAACTGCCTTCAGCTCAGGTCATGATCGATCGAGTCCCATATCGGGCTGCCTGCTCAGCAAGGAGTGTGCTTCTCCCTCTGACCCTCTTCCGTCTCATGCTCTCTCTCTCCCTCAAATAAATAAATAAAATCTTTAAAAGAACAAACAGGGGCTCCTGGGTGGCTCAGAGGGTTAAGCCTCTGCCTTGGGCTCCTGTCATGATCTCAGGGTCCTGGGATTGAGCCCCGCATTGGGCTCTCTGCTCAGCAGGGAGCCTGCTTCCGCCCCTCTCTCTGCCTGCCTGCTTGTGATCTCTCTCTCTCTCTCTGTCAAATAAATAAATCTTTAAAAAAGAAAAATAAAAAATAGAACAAAACAAAAAAACACCTCCCTTGCACCAAAAAGAAAAAAAAAAACACTGAAAAATAACTAAGTTTTTTAAAAAGCTTATATAAAAGAAATCCCCAAACAACTTGATCAAGGCCATTAATTATTTTTCTATAGTGAAACTTAGTCTCATTTACATGAAATCCACTGAATTTGATGACTGGGGTTTAAGGTTTCAATGTTTCACATGTACTCTTAACAAGTTATCTTAAGATAATTGCTCCATCCCTTTGGCAAAATTACCATCCCACTATTCTATAATCAATTAGTGATGGCTCACAAGAGTCCTCAGCAAGGAAGAACTTTAAGTGCAACGTTGAGAAAAAGGCACTAGCACCTAAATAAAGCATCACTCCTCTGTCAAAAAGCAGGATAAAGCCTTGAAAAAAACAAAGCCCTCAGTAAAAAAATAAAACCAAAAAAACATATCATAACTATTATAAACTCTTATGTGTTAAGAATGATAAAGAAATAGCTCTCTCCTGAGCGTAGCATGCAGGCATTGAAGGAGATAATCCATGTAAAACACTCTCACTATAATCCATGATATAGATATTATTCCCATTTTATAGATAAAAAACTAAAACACAAACTGAGGGATTCTGATTTCAGCCCAGAGTCCATGTTCTTAATCAAATGGCTCCCCACAAAAATGTCAGAGTTTCTCTATTTGTTAGGGGAAGGAGTTTTTATCTGTATAATCCTGTGCATGAGATTTACTCTTGTTCCTAAAATACACAAAAAGTTATATATTTTATTGATGTTATGACTTACCAATCAATCAAGTATATGTCTGGTGTAAGACTGTAAGATTTGAAATGAAGAAATAGTTTGGAGAGATTTTCTTCAAAAAATACTTCAAACGTTGCAAAATATTTCAACATCTAAAGATAGAAATATCAATAAAGTTACTGAACAGTATATTTTAGAAATAGAGAAATTAAACCCTTAAAGAATTAAAAGAAAATCTTGCTTAGCACTTCTTTCCGAGTCTTTTTATCAAGCATTTGTAAAATTATAATTCAATGAAAAACTTATTTTAGATAAGATTATTTTGGTCTTCTACTTACTGTTTTTCACTCTAAAAGAGCACTCAGACTATAGAAACTGACAGTCCAATGAAAACATGATTCCTTCCAAATGTTCATACCATGTTGTGATCCACACGAAAAAAGGCCAGCTGGCATGGCTTATTGAGGAGGTTTGCAAATGCAATGAAAGCATCTGCCTCTTCCAAATTGAGAATGAGAACTGCTGCTATGAAGGACATCCCTTGGACCTTCAAAGAAAAGAAGTTCATCAAAATGCGCTTACAATAATAATTCAATACAGTTTATCTTATTGTATTCCTTAAAAATTATAAAGTGATATTAAAGTAGAATTGAGTTTTCTTTTTATTTGTCAATGAACGTAAATACAGAGAACCTGTCAATAACTATGAAATCTCCCTAATCTTAAATTTTTTGTTCATGTGTTATGGTTTAAAAAGATTAGGGAAAATTTTGGGAAAAAAGGAGAAAGTATCAGCTTTTACTTGCTACAAAAGCCTATCTCCATGTACTAATCTCGCTTTCATTTTCTCTCACTCTAAAGTCTTTCAAAGTAGAGGACATTGAAAATCTGGTGATTGTCTTCATTGTCACAGCACATCTGTCTGTGGCATAAAGTGAGGAACTAAGAATAAAATAAATGTATGAAAAGTGCTACTGAAGTTCTAAGACAGAATAGGTGGTGGGAGGGTGGACAGTAGGCTGGGTTCCTGGAAAAGCAGGATGAACAAATAAGAAAAAAAAAAAAAAATCCCAAGAAATTAAAAAAAAAAAATGTGACCAAAGACACATAGGACCAGCCCAGCTGGAGCACAATCTTGATATTGGGAGAACTTAAGTAGGATGCAATTCCAACAGTGAAAGTCTTGAGGAAAAAGCTCAGCTACACAGATGCTTGCTTGTGAGTTATGGACAGCTGTTGTACATTTTTGAGCAGATAAGTGATATGAACTGCTGCTCATTGTTTAACTAAAAAAACTTCATCAGGGGGCGCCTGGGTGGCTCAGTGGATTAAGCCGCTGCCTTCGGCTCGGGTCATGATCTCAGGGTCCTGGGATCGAGCCCCGCATCAGGCTCTCTGCTCCGCAGGGAGCCTGCTTCCTCCTCTCTCTCTGCCTGCCTCTCTGCCTACTTGTGATCTCTCTCTCTGTCAAATAAATAAATAAAATCTTTTAATTAAAACAAACAAACAAACAAACAAAAAAAACCCAAAAAACTTCATCAGGCACTTCTGGTACAGATTTGCATAACAGACTTACACAAAAACAGTATTTACAATGAAACCGCCCGTCTCTTTTTCCCAGCCAAATGTTTTCAAGGTTTGCCTGCTATCACTATTTCTACTTTCTCAGTTCCCTTTGAAGTTTTTATTTCTTGCAGACTTCAGTTTGGATTTCCACTCCATTACTAGCCGATCTTGAAATTCCTCTTGCCAGGATAACCAATAACTTGTAAAACCCAATGGGCACTTTTCTATCCTCTTAGAATTCCCTTTGCTTCTGTGATCCAGTATTTCTTTGTTCTCCTCCTACTTCTCTGGCTTCTTCCATGTACTCTTTACAAAATCTACAGTAATTCCCTATTTGATTTTCTAGAGTATAAATTCCATGAGGATAGAGCCTGTGGCAGGCAGAATAACATGCCCAGAAGATTTCCACGTCCTAATCCCTGGGACTTGTGAAAATGTTATCTTCCACGGCAAAAGGCACTTTGCAGATGTGATTAAATGAAGAATTCTGTGATGGTAAGATTATCCTGGATGACGTGGGTGGGCCCAATGTAATCATCATGAAGGTCCTTATAAATGAAAGAGGGAAACGGGAGGTAGGAGAGTCACAGAGAAATTTGAGGATGCTACACCACTGACTTTGAAGATGGGTGGGGGGGTCAAGAGCCAAGGAATTAGGCAGCTTTTAGAAGCTGGAAAAGGCAAGGAAATGAATTCTTCCCTACAGCCTCCAGAAGGAAAGCAGCCATGCTAATACCTTGACTTTCAGATTTCTCATCTGCAGAGTTGCCAGGTAATAAAGTAGTATTGTTTAAAGCCACTAAGTTTATGGCAATTTGTTATGTCAACAATAGGACACTAATAAAGTACAGAGACAAAACCATGTCTGTTTGTTCATAATTATATTCTTTTTTTTTTTTTTTAAAGATTTTATTTATTTATTTGACAGCCAGAGATCACAAGCAGGCAGAGAGGCACGAGGAAGCAGGCTCCCTACTGAGCAGAGAACCCGACGTGGGGCTCGATCCCAGGACCCTGGGATCATGACCTGAGTTGAAGGCAGAGGCTTTAACCCACTGAGCCACCCAGGCGCCCCCATAATTATATTCTTTTTTTTTTTTTTTTTTAAAGATTTATTTATTTATTTATTTGACAGAGAGATCACAAGTAGGTAGATAGGCAGGCAGAGAGAGAGGAGGAAGCAGGCTCCCCGCGGAGCAGAGAGCCCGACGCGGGGCTCGATCCCAGGACCCTGAGATCATGACCTGAGCCGAAGGCAGCGGCTTAATCCACTGAGCCACCCAGGCGCCCCCCATAATTATATTCTTTTTTTTTTTTTTTTTTTTTAAAGATTTATTTTTTTGACAGATAGAGATTACAAGTAGGCAGAGAGGCAGGCAGAGAGAGAGAGAGAGAGGAGGAAGCAGGCAGGCTCCCAGCCAAGCAGAGAGCCCGATGCGGGGCTCGATCCCAGGACCCTGGGATCATGACCCGAGCCGAAGGCAGAGGCTTTAACCCGCTGAGCCACCCAGGCGCCCCCCATAATTATATTCTTAATACCACAAAATTTGCGGGGTGGATACAAGGGGCAAGCCATTAGCTGTCTGTAATAGATGTGTAGCAAATAGAAGGAACTGATATATTTAATTGAATCTAAGATGCTGTTTAAGAAACACTATTTTAGAGATGCCTGCATGGCTCAGTCATTAAGTGTCTGCCTTCGGCTCAGGTCGTGATCCCAGGGTCTTGGGATTAAGCCCTGTAGGACTGAATTTCATTTTATATAGAACAGAGATGAGTAATAACAGCCTTCATTTGGTGACCTCACCTCTTCCATACCACTTTCTATCAAAGAATGCACAGCCACAGAGGGAGAGAGTCCCAAGGAGAACAAGTAAAGAAAACTGTAATACAGATTGGTACCCTTGGTTCTTTTAAACATAACTGGAATATGAACCATTACCAATTTTTTTCAAGATATACTGAATAGATTCCGGAAATAAAACTTTTGTGTGATTTACTGATAGATTCAGCATGTGTTATTCTTTAATATAATTAATATAATTAAACCCCATTTGTCAAATCACATCATGAAATATATATTCCAAAATAGTCTGTATTATTATCTTATCTCATCTTATAAAATAAATCTGATTTGGCTGACTGGTTTGCCACTAAGGTTTGGCATTATTTGGTTATATTGTGGTCATTTTACATAACTTCAAAGAGCTAATCTGCATCGTGGGCCTTGTTCAAATATTTTTCTTTAAATTGAAGTACACTTGACATATATTAGTTTCAGGTATAGAATACAGTTATTTGACCACTGCATATCTCATATATTTGTCTTGAAATGGACGATATACGGCTCAGGTCATGATCTCAGGGTCCTGGGATTGAGCCCCACATCGGGCTCTCTGCTCTGCGGGAAGCCTGCTTCCTCCTCTGTCTCTGCCTGCCTCTCTGCCTAGTTGTGATTTCTCTCTGTCAAATAAATAAAATAATAAAAAAAAAAGAGGGGCGCCTGGGTGGCTCAGTGGATTAAGCCGCTGCCTTCGGCTCAGGTCATGATCCTAGGGTCCTGGGATCGAGCCCCGCATGGGGCTCTCTGCTCCGTGGGGAGCCTGCTTCCTCCTCTCTCTCTGCCTGCCTCTCTGTCTACTTGTGATCTTTCTCTCTGTCAAATAAATAAATAAATAATCTTTAAAAAAATAAATAAAAAAAAAGAAATGGATGATATACATAAAATCATTATATTATTTAAATTCTATTGGTTACACTTTTTAAAAACGTTATGAGTTTTATTTTTAAATATTTAGCAAGTGCTAAAAATCAAATCCATTATAAACTCAAGATGAAAAAAATTTAGATGTCATCTTAAAAATGTGAACATTACAGGGGCATCTGGCTGGCTCAACTGGTGGAATGTGTGACTCTTGATCTCAGGGTTGTAATTTTGAGCCCCATGTTGGGTAATTTTAAGTAATTTTAAGATTAATTAAAAAATAAAATCTTTTTCCCCCCCAAAGATATTTATTCATTTATCAGAGAGAGAGAGAGAGAACCAGCAGGGGAAGTAGCAGGCAGAAGGAGAAGCAGGCCCCCTGCTGGACAAGGAGCCCAATGTAGGATTTGTTCCCAGGATCCTGGGATCATGACCTTTGTACAAACAACAAACAGATCATGTTATATTAAAAGATGATAAGTGCTACAGGACAAATATGGCATAGTAAAGGGGGGAAGTGCCAAGTTTGGGAATATAGTAGCTTTTATATTAAAGAAGATGGTCCAAGTAGTCCTTATGGAGAAAGTGAAATTTGAACGAAAGGTCTAAACTCCCTTGCTCATGTATTACATCACAGAATAGTCAAAACATTATGTAATGTTCACATTTTTTAAAGATTTTATTTTGGGGATGCCTGGGTGGCTCAGTCAGTTAAGTGTCTGCCTTTGGCTTAGGTCATGATCCCAGGGTCCTGGGATTGAGTCCCACTTGGGGCTCCCTGCTCAGTGGGATCTTCTCCCTCTGTTCCTCCCCCTCTGCTTATGCGCTCTCTCTCCAATAAATAAATAAAATCTTAAAAAAAAAAAAGACAAAGGTAAGATGAGGTTTCATGACTTCCAGTTAAACACAGCAAACTGAACACTTTTTTTTAAAGATTTTATTTATTTATTTGAAAGAGAGAATGAGAGGGGTGAGGTCAGAGGGAGACACAGACTCCCCGCTGAGCAGGGAGCCCAACATGGGACTTGATCCCGGGACCCCAGGATCATGACCTGAGCCAAAGGCAGTCACCTAACCAACTGAGCCACTCAGGTGCCCCTGAGCACTCACATTATTCTGTGTTCCCTCCCAAATCCAACTACAATGACATTAAAGAAAAAAATCAATATGAGCCTAGGAAGACAAAGAGAATGGAAAATAATATAAACAGTAAATAAAAATGTCACTAGCATTCCAGAAGTTGTAACTAAATGGAGATGTTGAAACTAAGATACCTGCAGAGAAGAAAGCCAATAAGCAGCAAACCAATTCTGCTACAAATCTGCAAGGCTCAGAAACTCGAGTTACAGGTCCCTCTGAAATTGGAGGGGTAAGGCTAAAACTAGGATTGGCTGAAAATTTATACAAGGAGCAAATCCCTTCCTCTATTCTACAGGGACAGGTGCCTATCCTTCCCTCAACCCAACATAATCTAAGAGGTTTATCTCCAGAGGCACAGACACAGGGAGGAGAGAATAGGCACCACACCAACAACAGTGGCAATTAATAAAGGCTTACAAATTGAATAATAAAACCCCCAGTAGCTCTCCCAGAAATCTGGCAGGCAGTCTCACAAGTGCCTGGGAAGATTCCTCTCTGGTTGGTTGATAGCCCCAAGAAAAATAAGACAGACAGATACAGACATTTGGGAGCTAGTACAACATAAGATACTTTGATAAGAAAGATAAAATGTTTATATTCAAAAACCAGATTGAAACAAATACTTACATAACCAACATCAGGTCTATAACATGTATATGCCCCTAAGATACTATGTAAGACATCATGATATGGGCCACCCTTAGGAGAGAAAAATGAAATGTCAAATACCCAAATAACTGTCTATATGTTAATTCCCAAATAAGTAATTTTTAAATAAACTCCAGCATTTCCTAAATGAGTTATTTTAGTTAGTATATTCTGTCACTGTCAGAAATACTCTAAATATGCTCTGTAATGTTTTCCCTAAAGAATTAATAAAAATATTTAATCCTGAACCAAAGAAAAGTCAAATGAACTCACTTGATGGATCCAAGTTATACAGTCTTTGTACTATTTTAAATATTTCTAGATTTGGTATGATAAGATTATGATGAAAACAGACTGTTTCACTTCATATAATTTTAGCAAAAGGAAACCATCAAGCTACACCAAATTAAGTTTATTAATAATTTTAATCTTAATGGTAAAAATTTTTATTTCATTGTATCAATCTAGAGAAATTCCATGTGTGAAATAAAAAGTACATACAAAATATAATAATCATTTCTCATAAAGTATAAGCAAGTCATGACTGCCTATGCACAAGATCATTTTTATGAACCATTTTTTCCTATTTCAACAGTAATCCTAGAAAACTAAGATTTGGGAAAATATTCTTTATATTTTAACAACTGGCTAAGCAAAAATGTTAAAATTCAAATAGCTTTCAGAATAAAAAATAAATCAAAGAAATTCACCATAATGAATAAAAGTATTATGGGCTATGCTAACTACAATGCATTCAGTCAATAGTCAATGGGTCAAAATAACAGAAATTCCTTCAGAATTTTCCTAATAGTTCCACACTTTCATATAAAGGTCTCTAATTTTTATAGTTTTGCCTTTTAAAAAATAATAGCTATGTATTTGAGAATTCGTTGCCTTGGATCACAAAAAAATTTAAAAGTAGTTACAACTGGTTAGAAACCCTCACCTTCTGAAAGATGTAAAGGGATGGAAATGTACGGGATATGTCCAACTTAATTAATTCCAGACTGGCCTCCCGATCAGCAACAGATACACCTGTATTTGTCAGGTAGATAAAATTAAAAGATTATTTGGCCATACCCAGTTCAATCTTGTATACACAGAATGATCACATAGCATCGATATTTTACTTAAGGAAAGTTAAAAGATGAATAACCCAGAAATTCAAAGAAACACCACACAGCTTTTGCTGGAACTTAAGAGCTTCTTCTTTTTTTTTTTTTTTTTAAATATTTTATTTATTTGACAGAGAGAAATCACAACTAGGCAGAGAGGCAGGCAGAGAGAGAGGAGGAAGCAGGCTCCCTGCGGAGCAGAGAGCCCGATGTGGGGCTTGATCCCAGGACCCTGGGATCATGACCTGAGCCGAAGGCAGAGGCTTTAACCCACTGAGCCACCCAGGCACCCCCTTAAGAGCTTCTTACATGAAGAAAATATTTATGTATTTATCAGAAAAGTATATGAAAGGTTTCTACTTCCAGTTTTTATACAAGGTAAGAGCAGATTATCACTCCCACAATAACAACTGGGAAAAACAAGTAAGTTTCAAATAGCACAAGGTTTTTAAGAATGCTGTGGACATAGAGAGAGAGGTCCAGATGATTTAAATCCCAGAAAGAGAAGAGTCTTTCCTAGGTAGCCATTTTTCTTCCTGGAGGCATGTGCCAAATCTGGGCCATGACTTTGGGACTGAGCCTGCCATAACAAAGGTACCCTTGCTTGAGAAAACAGAAACCAGAAGAGATTTCCATGGCCAAATAAGACCGATGTGAGAGAATCTGGAGAAGTCTGAATGTATAACTGGTTTACCCCTACGGGACTTCTGTGTAGTGTTAGTGAAGTGCAGAAGGCTGGGCTGGAAAGGCAGAAGGAAATCACCCCAAATTACAAAGCCTTTGGGAGAGCATCTCAGGAGAGGGAGAAGCCTATAACAAAAATAGGACAGCTTTTCCTACCAAGATGTGTGAAACCCACGATGAACTAAGCTTACCTAAAGCTGAAACCCTGGCCTAATCTAGCTCAGTTACTGATTGAACTGAGGCGATAATCCAACTGCCTGACAGAAAACAGCATGCTTCCTCTGCAGGGCAAACATCAACTTCAGTTTATCTACTCATCTTTTATAGAATGATTGACATATAATTAAACATTTTAAGATATGCAAAGAAGCAGGAAAATATGACTTACAATCAAGAGGAAAACAAACCCACAGAAGCAGGCCTGAAGAAGATCCAGTATTAGAATTAAACAAGAATATTAACTGTTAAATGTTAAAGAAAATTGAGGGAAAGGATGGGAGGAAATGTATGGAATGGAAAGGTGAATTTCCACAGAGAAACAGAATCTACAAAAAATACCAGGTTGACGTTCTAAATTACAAAACAGAATATCTGAAATTAAAGACTCATTGGACAGATCTAATAGAATGGATATTGGAAAAAAGAAGATTGGTGAAATTGATTACAGGTCAATAAAAATCATCTAAACTGAGGCACAGAAAGAAAAAATATGTTTTTTAAGTGAAAGACTTGACGGACACTGATAAATGGTCTAACATACATGTCTAAAAAAAGAGGAGAATTGAGGTAGAAGTAATAGTTGAAAAAACAATGGCCAGGAAAGTTACATGACAACTGCAAATTATAAACACACAGGTAATAAGAAATCAGTAAATCAGATAGAATACTGTTTCTAATTGGAACAATTCTTCATTACATGAAATTAATTTCTACTAAAGTACAACTTTTACCACTTAATCTGACCAATCTGACTTAATCTCCCTCTGTCCTAAAGTAAATAATTATTTTAATTCTTATACTTTCAAAACCTCATAAAATGAATTCAAAAAGAATTATGAAACAGCTAAGGCCTTTCCAGTGTACAGCTTCTTACATCTTTACCTTCCTTACACTTTTAGTTTCCCAAAAATAGCTGACAAAGCTAACACGTCTCAGGCTGACACTTACATGAACTTTCTCAAAATCAAATCTTCCCTCTAACCATATTTTGTCAATTTTCCCTAACCTACTGTTCACTCTTCTAAAAATAGGAGGGTATTCAAGGAATTTAATAAAGTTGTATACATACTCATAGAAAACCATTCTGCAACACATACCACTTCTCTATTCTAAATCATGTTCATTTTTAGAGTTTTACTTACTGACAAAAGAAGAATGTTTGCTATCTATGAAGTAGAGCAAATACAGAAAGAAAAGTGACTGGCAGACAAATAGCTCTCCATTATTCAAGGACAAGAGGTGACTGAATATATTTACCTATATTTAATAAATAATGGTAACAGGAAAAAAGTATTCCTATCTTCTTCAAAATGATTAGGGAAAAAACTGAGTGGAGGGAAAGATGAGGTCTATGAGTTAATTAAATGAACAAAGGATAAGGCACGATAAGAATTATAAATAATGTTTTAGGGAGTGAGTGAAAGCAGTGAGTGAGGATATAGGTCATAAGTGAGGAGTGAAGACCATCTATCTTTAAGTTAAAAGTAGGCTTAAAAATACTTCAGTTTTTAAGTTATTAGTCTTACTGTTGTGAATAAATCCTGCGTTCCGAGGTCCAAAAACACGGGTTTACATCACAGCTTCACTGCTTACAAGTTAATTACTTTAAGCCTATTAAAGGGCTACTAACATTAAAGGAAATAATGTTGTAAAGCAATTGCTACAGTTCCTGATACATGGTAAAAATCACACCCGTATCTTCACTGACTGGGTTTTCACCCAGAAATTTGTACTAAAAAAAAAAACCAAACAAAAAAACAAAAAAAAACACACCTTCTGCATCATTCTCTGAACTTGTTTCACTGAAGCTTTTCCACCGTTCTTTTGCTCTTGAGAGGAAGATTTCATAAAGTTCTAGGGAAAACAAAATAAAAATTAATAAACAGTAGGAAAAATATATTCATATATTTTAACTTTTACCCTTTTTTTCCGTGGCCATGGAAAAGGTTCATTTGTAAACCTGGGGCCACACATGGACTAAGGCAGTTTTGAGAGTTAAGTGCCATAAGAAATACATACATGGAACCATGGGATCACTTGGAGAGTTTTCTAACCCAGGTAGGGGATAAAGGAAGGCTTCTTAGAGGAAGTGATGACTGAGCTACCCCATAAAGAATAAATATGGGTCTTATAAAAGAACAAGGTGGAAGAAGGCATTCTAAGAATTGTCATGGGCAAAGTCACAAAGAGAAAAGAGATCATGACTTACTTGCATGAATTACAAGTGATTTCAGGACGCTTAGATTATAAGGGGTGAGGGAATAAGAAAAGATGATAAGGTTGGATGACAGGCAAGCACTAGTTGGTCACGGGACCTGAATGGCATGCTAAAGGGATTAGAGTTTATCTACAACTACAAGGTATATAGCACACTCTGATCTGTGTCTCTTAAGCTAGCAGTAGTGTTGTGGGTAGGTTGAAGCTGACCTTTTGCTGAAGTGAAGTTAAGAGTTTTGTGGTAATAGCCCAAGCAAAAGATGATGAGGCTTAAACTTGAGCAGTGATAGTACAGTTGGAGAGAAGAAATGAACACAAGAGATATTCAGAAAGCAGAAAAAGCAAAACTTGCTGAAAGAGAGGGGGAAAAGGCAGACTCATTAGGACTTCCAGGCTTCTGGCTACAGTAGCTGGCTACATAATAATGCCACTGAGAGAATGAACACAGAAGAAGCAAATTTGTGATTTGTGGGAAGGAGGAAGGTATTAAGTTCCATTTTGGACAAACCGGATCTGAAGGCAGTGCATGCATACTGGAGAGTTTGGGATCCATCAGTATACAGTTGATGATTAAAACCATTCATAAGTGTGTTCAGGGAGATTATTAGGGCAAGAAGAAATGAGAAATATGGATTGCCAGGAAAGACAAATATTTAAAGGGTAGACACAGGAAGACGCACATCAGAAGAATAAGAACTGCACAAAGAGGGTGATTCAGTGGGTTATGTCTCTGCCTTCAGCTCAAGTCATGATCACTGGCATTGGGCTCTCTGCTCAGCAGGGAGCCTACTTCCCACTCTCTCTCTGCCTGCCCCTCTGCCTATTGGTTATCTCTCTCTCTGTCAAATAAATAAATAAAATATTTTTTTAAAATGCATGAAGAAATAAAAGAGAACCAGTTGTCCTAGAAACCAAAGGAAAAGAGCACTTCACTAACTATACAAAGGATAGGGAGTTGCTGTTTGACACTCCACAAGCTACCTAACGCTTCTAACCTAGTTTTCTCATTCATAAGTGGAGCTAGTACTAATACTTACAGCCTAGGGCTTTAAATAGTAAATGAGATAATATATGTAAAATCTTGGAAGTACTTAGATGTAAGCTACAAAGAAGGAAGTGATGAAGTATCCAGTATCATATAGCAAGACAAAATGTGAAATATGCCCATTGGAATTTATAGTATGGAAGTGATGGGTGACCCTGATGGGAGCAACATCTGAGGGTAAAGGGGGCAGAAGCCCAAATGCAGAGATGTGAAGAATCTAGAGAATATACCTTCTAGCTAACAGATTGGATATATGGATATAATTCTGATTTAACTTTTACTCTTAAAAATGGGAGAAAAATCCTATTATGGCTCAGGTCTTCCTTTATATAGCAGGCATCAAAAATGTGGCAAATCAAAGAACTTGATTCTACCAAAACTATTTATTACCACAATTGGAAAGATAGCAAATAAAATATTGCACAGTGGTCATCCAAATAGCTACAATAGAGAATGTACGTATGAGGCAGGAAGAGATGCTTTTGCTAAAGGAGTATCATCATGGAGTAAGAGAAAAATGATTTTTTGGAGTCAGTAAGACCTAGATTCAAATACCAGATTTTCAGTATTTGGGACTTTAAGAAAGTTACATGGTTACTCTGGAATTTGGCTTTCTTCATTTATAAAGTGGAGAAAAATAATACCTATTCATGGGAATACTGATGATTAAACAAGATAATTTTCATAAAGCTCCTGACAACTTACAGACCCTCAATAAATGCTAGTGCTTATTTTCATGGATGAAAAATGGAGAAATTGGTTTCTCCATTAGGATACTGCTTTCTAAAGCTACCAAACCTTCAGATTTGGTCGAAGGGCCTGCATTCAAATATCTTTACTCATATCTTTCCATTTTAAGTGCCCAGTCACTGTGAGACTACCACTTTATGCACCCATATGCATGATCTTGCTACAACTTCAAGAACAAAAGAAACAATGTTTTTTCCTCAGTCCTCAGATTTTAATGGTCTTTACTTTCTAATCATTAACTGATATTCTAAATTTCACAAGAGCAGAACATTTCAATGACAGAAGAACAGCAACAAACATTTCTTACAAAACACCGTTTATACATTGCCCAAAATGCCAAGAGCGTTTCTGCTTTCATTAATCTTTTTTATAAAGTTTGTTTAAAGGCAGTACAATATTATTTTTTAAAAATTCAAATAGTATAAAGAAGTATAGAATGAAAAGTAAATTTCCTTCCTTCAAATGTAACTATGCTTACCAGAAATCTAAAGATGAAAATATGAAGGTACAAGTATATACAGATATATCTTCCTCTTAAAAAAAAAAAAAAGTGTGGCCGCATATTATAGCACCAACTTGCATCTTGCTTTATTATATTAGAAGCTACCCCTTATTAGGAGAATAAATCTGCTTTAGTTTTCTTTTTTTAAAACAAATGCACAGTATTCCAATGTATGACTGTACCATAATAAGTATTCTTATATTGCCAAGAATCAGATCTTTATAAAAAAGCTGACTAGATATATTTCAAGCAGCTCTTGCTATGTTGATCTTTTCTCCCTTCTGTTCATTTTTCATTACTACTAATCATTTAGAAAGAACATTTTTTTAAAAGTCAAAATTTCTATTATTTGAATCTGTCAATAATTTGATAAAAGAGGTAGATATAATTTTGTAATTTAGATATGCAATATTTTTTTGCAGTTATCAGGTACCAAACTAAAATTCATAATTTCTGATTTCAAACTGACTCCAAGCCACATCCAGTCTCACTATTCTACTCAAATTTTAAAGCTGTCCTGGAAGAAGAAAGGCTCTCCGAATAAATCCTCACCTGTGGGAGCCACAGAATTGATCTACTAATAAAAATATGGTAATGCATTTTAAACATCAAAGGACATCTCTCCAGGAAGATTTACGGTGCTTATCTACAATAAGAAGACTTGCATCTCAGTTCAATTCCATACTTGACTCCACATGCCTCATTTATGTTATTCTGAATCTATAAATGTAGAATATGAAACAGACTTAAACATGTATCTTGGACTTGAATTGGGAACTCTTTGAGATCAGTATAAGTTTCACTTTCTCATTTTCTGACAATGATAACACTGTACATACTCTAAGCAAATTTCACTTTCACTGTTAATTTCATATTCATTACCACAAATAACTGTTAGAGCAATCCTTTCAGACAGCTAATACTCTAACTCCATTTACAGATGAAGAAAACTAATTCTCTTAGATGTTAAGTAATTTGCCCAAGGTCACAAATCTAATGTATAGTGGAACCAAGATTTGAACCACTTATGACTGACTTTAGAACCTCATTCCTGGACGCCTGGGTGGCTTAGTTGGTTGAGCGACTGCCTTCGGCTCAGGTCAGGAACTTGGAGTTCTGGGATGGAGCCCCACATCGGGCTCTCTGCTCAGCAGGGGTTCTGCTTCTCCCTCTGTCCTTCCCCCTCATGCTCTCTCTCTCTTTCTCTCTCTCAAATAAATTAAAAAAAAAAAAAGACTTAAAAAAAAAACCTTATTCTTACCTCTATTCTTATTCTAATCCCACTATTCTATTCTTACTTTACTAACTCTTGTTCTACTATTCTCTAAGGGTTATAAATTTCATGATTAAAATCAGTAAGTAAAAGTCAAACTGTTAAGAGTCATTAAAAGGAAACAAAGTTATCAAAAGTAAGTTTACTTCAGGGTACCTGGGTGGCTCAGTCAGTTGAGTGTCAGACTCTTGAATTTGGCTCAGGTCATGATCTCACTCAGGGTTGTGAGATCAAGCCGTGTATTGAGTTCCATATTCAGTGCGGAGTCTGTGAGAGTCTCTGCCTCCTCCTCCACTCCCCTCCTCCCTATTATCTCTCTCTCGAAAATAAAATCTTATTTAGAAAAAAAAGATTTACTTCAATTGAAATTTAGCTTCCTTCCTACCACTAATAAAAAAGAATGATCACCTAGTCCATTCCTGAATACAGAACTGCTTAGTAGAGAAAACATAAAATTACTTTCAAGGTAAATGACCTAGTTATGTTACCAACTTTATAAATTTTGAGCCTGAAAAACAACTTCATGATTGCATTATCACTTAACCAGTATTTTAATGCAGAAAGTATTAGGACACTTAACATACTAGAGTCAAAGTTCTCAACAAAACTACAAACCAAATTTCAAATAGCCATCAATACTTTATCACCTCATCTGTATATAAAACTGATTCTTAAGACTTAAATCACCGTATGTTCAACAATCCTTAATGTCAAGGGTTTTATCTGAGAGTTCTGACTGTAATGTAAAAATATTTCCTTTAAATTAGTTTCAAGCACAGAGGGCAAAACAAAACTTTGTTTTATTTGGAGGAAACGGTTAGGTTAGACAGACTTGAATCTTTTCTAAATTAAAAACTCTTTAATTCTTTCTTCCTTCCTTTATTTTTTTATAAAGTAAACTCCTACCCCCAACATGGGGCTTGAACTTACAACCCCAAGATCAAAGATCAAGAGTCGCATGTTCTATTGACTGAGCCAGGCAGGTACCCCACTTAATTCCTCCTTTAAATTATATTTTTAAAATTTAAAAAGAAAAAAGTTCTGCTTAAGGTAACATGTTTGTTATGGGATACCTGTGAAAATCAATGTTAAAAATCATTGATAGGGGCACCTGGGTGGTTCAGTGGGTTAAGCCACTGCCTTCAGCTCAGGTCATGATCTCGGGGTTGTGGGATGGAGTCCCGCATCGGGCTCTCTGCTCGGCAGGGAGCCTGCTTCCCTCTCTCTCTGCCTGCCTCTATATCTGCTTGTGATCTCTCTCTGTCAAATAAATAAATAAAATCTAAAAAAAAAAAAAAAAATCATTGATAGGAGTGCCTGGGTAGCTCAGTCAGTTAAATGTCTGACTACTGATTTTGGCTCAGGTCATAATCTCAGGATCCTGAGATTGACCCCAGCATCAGGCTCCCTACTCAGCAGGGAGTCTACCTATCTTCCTCTCCCTCTGCCTCTGCTCCTCCCTCTGCTCACGCTCTCTCACTCTCTCTCTCTCTTAAGTAAATCTTTTTTTAAAAAATCATAATCATACCATTCAAAGTTGGCATCACTTCTAAGACTAAAGATAAATATTTAGATTTTTGTTATAATTCTGTCCAGTTATTTATTTTTATTTGCTACAATGGGTATTCTTGTAAAAAAGCTTTTGTACCCAATCCTGACGATTTTCTTATTCTTAGAACTAGAATAGATAGGTGAAAGATTATTTTTTGAGGCCACTGATAAATATTTCTATATTATTATCAGTTGTACCCTATGTGGATAATTTTCATTTATTAATCACTTTTGAGAGGTAAAAAATAGTACCCTGATGTTCTTTTAACATATGTCATTGAGGGCGCCTGGGTGGCTCAGTGGGTTAAAGCCTCTGCCTTCGGCTCGGGTCATGATCCCAGGGTCCTGGGATCGAGCCCCACGTCGGGCTCTCTGCTCCGCAGGGAGCCTGCTTCCTCCTCTCTCTCTGCCTGCCTCTCTGCCTAGTTGTGATTTCTCTCTGTCAAATAAATAAAATATTTTAAAAAAAAATATGTCATTAATTTGACTATCACTAAGAAAATGATTAAATAAATTACAGTACAGCCAAACTGGAATACAGTGCAGCTACAGTATTGCATAATGTATATTTGTATGCAGTGACAAAGAGGATGTTCAAGGCAGATTATAGTGTGAAAAAAATAAGCCATGAAATAAGCTTATGGTATACTTTCTTTTTTTGGGGGGGGAAGAAAAGAAAAAAGAGAAGCCTTAAACATTATCATACTTGATGCACACACTTTTTTTTAACATGCATAAAAAAAGATCAGAAAGAACATACATTAAACTTGTATTTATAAGTAGGATCAAAAGCAGGAGTCTGGGTAGAAGAGTGGGAAGAAACATACAATTTGTTCCTTACTACTGCTTGAGTTTTAAAACAACTAGTATGTAAATAACATTTTTTAAGTAACAGCAACAATCTATTCACATAATTATACCAGAGTTCCTCAGTCTTCCTGAGGTGCCACTGTCTAGCATTGTCATTATCACTCAAACCTATTTAACATTTTTTATTAGTAACTACTTTACATTTTCCTCTATTTAATATCATCATAATTTTAACTAACTTTTTTTTACTGCATCAAAACTACTTTACATTTTACTTCTATCATTTAAGGTTTTAAAAAGCATAAGAAAATAAAATGGTTCTTTGAGAGTCTTACTTCTTTTTCTGTTTTTTTAAATTTGAAATTTTCAAATAAAAAAAATCTGAAAGGAGTGGTTTGGGTAGAGATGTAGGAAAAGAAACTTCTAGCCTTCCACCAGTATTTATGTTTTTTTTAAACAGAGGGGATACATTTCCACCATCAGACTATTTTATTTTTCCTTTTACACACTTATACATCCCCTGCTACCTAGAATCCCAGAAGTTACCTGCAGTCAAGATATTTGGATGTCAATTATACTACTGATGGTTGTCAACTAAAGGAAAACCCATAAATCTTATTTATGTAAAAACTTACTCATTAAATCATACCAGGTTTTACAAGGAGTGGGAATGAGGCATGCTCTTAAAATGACATTAGATATGGTAATGTCTTTTTAAATGGCCAATCTACTAATCTGTCTTGTAACACTGCAGATGGCTATTTGGATGGGTGGGAGTAACTGAATACAGAATACAAACCAGGAGTGATATTTAGTTCATTTCCTACAGCTAGACTCCAAACTTTCCCACGAACACTAGGGGGCAATCCCTGCCACCACAATTCTCGAACTCTTCTCGTACTACGCCTAGAATTAAAGGGGGAGAAAAAAAGGAGAGAGTTACTTTTTATACCAAAAACACTAGTTGCACGATGGTTTACCTAGTCTGTGGCCAAGTGACTGAATGATTTTTTAAGAACATGGTTAAGTATATGATGCATTCTTTCTGTGGGGTTCATGTCTGTAGGCAACAGAAACCTAAAGAATACACAGTACTCTAAAGGAGGACAACAGTAATTTAAAGGGAGCTGCCTTCTACAACTGCCACTTATCAGGTACAATGAGAAAATCAGAAATATGTGGACAATCACATAAGAAACAGGATAAAAGGAACATAAAAATCTGTTGTCAACTCAGTACCAAAAAGAAAACCACAAGGTATTTAAAAACCACAAGGTATTTAAACCACAAGGATAAGGAGTCTTTGAGAGGCAGTGTAGTCTACTGAAAAGTGTAGGTTTTGGAGTCAGAGAGGCCTGAATTCAAATCTGGTTTAACTATTCATTAATTGTATAACCTTGGGCAAATTATTTAACCTTTCTGGCCTTGAGCTTCTTTATAAGATAAATGAAAGTAAAGGCTGTAAGAATCAAATGTGATTACTTATGTAAAGAGCTTAATGTGCTATCTGTCACACTGTACCAATATTCAACAAATTCCCTATGCATACCCTACACTAGGCTCTGCAGAATACATCTCCCTTCTACCTTCCAGTCAGTCTATAGGGAAGATAAGCCATGTACAAAAATATTATCAGAAAATAAAAGGCAAAGTAAAGCAAGAACTACATTACTCTCGAATTATATTGGGACATTACAGAAGGGAAAGATCATTTATAGCATATTTATAATTATAAGAAAACATTAAAAGTCATTTTAATATATAACATTTAATAAATGCATCTTACAATGAATATACATATTTAATGTTTTCTTTGCAAAAACCTGCTATTACATCAATAGTGCATCTTGTGACAAAAGATATGTCAGAATTAATACGGTAATTGAGGAAATTAACATTTCATGGATCAACTCCCATTTCAGATGGATATCTTCAAAGGATAGGTACAATTCTGACGGGCATAGAGGGTGGTCAGTAAGGGAGGTATTAGAGATTGAGGGATTTATAAAATTAAAGGCACAGAAATCATGAAATTTTTCAGACACTGATTAACAGTATCATTTAGCCAAAGCATGAGATACATGTTGGAAGTAATAAAAATGAAGAATTAGAGACACGAGATCTTTGGAGATAGAATGGAATTCAGGAAAAGTCTGCTTACTTACATTACTTCCCAATTGGGCAGTATTTCATTGATCCAAATTACCATTGCACTTGCGATATTTTCTTCCTGTTTAAATCGTTCTTTCATTATTTTTTTCCTTTTATAGGCGTCTTTAATTTCTGTTTTAAACAAGCAAAAATTACTTCAATACAAAAAAGCTAGATCATATGCCCTTCTCTTTCTATCTATGTCCAAAAAAGAGGCATTAAAAATTACACTGGGGGGGCGCCTGGGTGGCTCAGTGGATTAAGCCGCTGCCTTCGGCTCAGGTCATGATCTCAGGGTCCTGGGATCGAGCCCCGCATCGGGCTCTCTGCTCCACAGGGAGCCTGCTTCCTCCTCTCTCTCTGCCTGCCTCTCTGCCTACTTGTGATCTCTCTCTGTCAAATAAATAAATAAAATCTTTAAAAAAAAAAAAAAAAGAACTAATGTTCCAATATTTAAAAAAAAAAAAAAATGACATCGGGGCATCTGGGTGGCTCAGTTGGTTAAGCATCCAACTCTTGGTTTCTGCCTAAGTCATTATCGTAGGGTCATGAGATCAAGCCCTACATCCAGCTCTGTGGTCAGCAGGGAGTTCGCTTGAAATGCGCTCTCAATCCCTCTCCTTCTGCCCCTCCTCCTGCTCATGCTCTCTAAAATAAATGAATGAATCTTTTCAAAAATTGACATTAGGGGCGCCTGGGTGGCTCAGTGGGTTAAAGCCTCTGCCTTCAGCTCAGGTCATGATCTCAGGGTCCTGGGATCGAGCCCCACATCGGGCTCTCTGCTCCGCGGGGAGCCTGCTTCCTCCTCTCTCTCTGCCTGCCTCTCTGCCTGCCTCTCTGCCTAGTTGTGATTTCTGTCAAATAAATAAAATATTTTAAAAAAAAAATTGACATTAAATAACATTAAAAAATAATTTTGCCAATGGCACTATTATAGTTAAACCTTTCTACTATGATGTCTCACTTTACTAATTAGACTGAAATTTAAAAAACTGTAACATACACACATACACAACACTCCTCTGAAAATCAGAAGTCACAATTCTGAAACAAGCGATGCCTCAAAAAGAGAAGAGATAAATTACATATATATATTATTACATAATATACACTATAATTATACATAACAGAAAATCAGAAGTCACAACTTTAAAACAAGAAATGCGGGGCACCTGGGGGGCTCAGTGGGTTGAGCCTCTGCCTTCGGCTCAGGTCATGATCTCAGGGTCCTAGCATCAAGCCCTGCATCGGGCTCTCTGCTCAGCAGGGAGCCTGTTTCCCCCTCTCTCTCTATGCCTGGCTCTCTGCCTTCTTGTGACCTCTCTCTCTGTCAAATAAATAAATAAATCTTAAAAAAAGAAAACAAAAACAAGAAATGCCTCAAAAAGAGAATATGTACATAAAATAATTATATAGAATATATGTGAGAGAGGGCACCTGGGTGGCTCAGTGGGTTAAGCTGCTGCCTTCGGCTCAGGTCATGATCTCAGGGTCCTGGGATTGAGTCCCGCATCAGGCGCTCTGCTCAGCAGGGAGCCTGCTTCCCTCTCTCTCTCTCTGCCTGCCTCTCTGTCTACTTGTGCTCTCTGTCAAATAAATAAATAAAATCTTTAAATAAAAAAAAAAGAATATATGTGAGAAATTATAACCATATGTTTTATATTATGATATATAACATGTCATATTAATATATTTATTATATACTGTAGGCCATCATATATATTATTAATGCATTAATAAAGTATATTATTTATGCTTTATATATGTTTATTTATAGCATATGTAATTTTAGACCCAGTGGGGACTTCAGAGGTCAGCTAGCCAGAATGTTTACTAATTGTGCTTCACAAATGCCTCAGAAATCATTTCAAGCAGGAAGCAGGAGGCCAAGTAAGCAGCAAGCAGGAGGCCAAGTAAGCAGCGGCTCTTTCTTTTATTACTGTATATTTTCAGATTCTATATAGGGTTTCTTTTTTTTTTTTTTTTTCCTTTTTAAAGATCTATATTTTATGAGAGTGCATGGGCAGAGGGAGAAGGAGAGAATCTCAAGCAGACTCCCCACTGAGCACAGAGCCCAAGGTTAAATCCCTAGCTCCTGAGATCATGATCCCAGCCAAAATCAAGAGTCAGAAGCTCAGCAAACTCAGGAACCCCTATATAAGGTTTCTTTGTAGAGTGTTCCACTGCTTTTAAAACAAAAAAGTGTTAATAATAATAAACAAAACCAAAAAAGATTTTAGCCTAAATCTCGTCAACCTGACCCGTGCACTTCAGACTTAAGGAAACTAATATGAGGTTTACTTACAGAGTCATATCCAGGTAGTATCAACGAAGATTAAAGCTATTACTTTCTTTTTTGGGGGTTTCTTTTTAATTTAAATTCAATTTAATTAACATATAGTGTATTATTAGTTTCAGAGGCAGAGTTCAGTGATTCATCAGTTTTGCATACTACCCAGTGCTCATTCCAACCAGTGCCCTCCTTAATGCCCATTACCCAGTTACCTCATTCTCCTACCCGTCTCCCCTCCAGCAACCCTCAGTTTGTTTCCTGTGATTAAGAGTGTCTTATGGTTTGTCTCCCTGAATTCGACTTGTTTTATATTTCCCGTGTTTCTTTCTTTTACAAACCAGAATCATGCCATACATATTGTTCTTTGATGTAAAGCTATTACCTTCTGATTTCCCAATTTAATGTTATTTCTACCATATCATGTTGTTAGGATTATGTATTTATCAATAACTATCATAAACATTAATCAACTAGTAAAGTCAAAATTCAGAGTCAATTTAAATTTGTTGGGTATGGCAGGAATATTTCAAATTCTAGATAGTAAAATAAACCCAACCAATGTTTAAATGATTAGGGCTTTTATAAAGATCTAACTGACCTAACTGACCTATAAGAAACCTATAAGGTTTCTTATAATAAACCTATATATTATAGGTTTATATATCTTATAATAAACCTATAAGGTTTCTTATAATATTATATATATATATTATTATATATATATTATATATTATACCTATATATTATAGGTTTATATATCTTATAATAAACCTATAAGGTTTCTTATAATATTATATATATATATATATATATTTATTTATTTATATATATATATATTATAATATAATATATAGAAACCTATAAGGTTTCTTATAATATTAAAAAAATTAACTTCATTTCCAAAATAGTGCCACAAAATAGAAATGTATACTATGACAGTATTCCACTAACTTAAGTCGAAGAAAAAAAAATTCATTGTTAAAAGGCTGTGTCTAAAAATATACAAAGCTGTATAATATTTTCTGAAAATGTACACTGAACTAACGGTGCTTAGTAAATAAATACTGTTAAATTATTCTTACATTATACTTCTTGGTGGGAGGAGAGACAGAATAAATAAATGTTTGTATTTATACACTAAAATACACATTTATGTGCCTGTCCAAATGACACAACTGGGATTCTAGAGAGACTCCATTAAGTTAAAAAAGCAAATTCTAATTTCAAATCGCATTCTCAGTCATACAGGAAGTTAAAGTGTAAAAATTATTAAATTATATTAAAAGCTTAAAAACTGTAAAGGTGAGCTTCATGAAATAAATTCATATCATCTCCATTCATAAGTTAAAATAATAGTAGTCTAAGGTTTATCACTGCAATTGTAAGAATTCTCAGTCTTCTGCCTTTCTCCTATTAGTTTTGTAAAAGAACTTGTAGAGAAAGTATGACTTTTTTTTTAAAGGTTTTTATTTATTTGTCAGAGAGTGAGAGCACGCATGTACAAGCAGGGGGAACAGCAGGCAGAGGGAGAAGCAGGATCCCCGCTGAGCAAGGAGACCGATGCAAGACTTGATCTCAGGACCCTAGGATCATGAACTGAGCCAAAGGCAGACACTCAACCAACTGAGCCACCCAGGCATCCCTGACATTTTGTTTTTAACAACAGATTTAGTTAGAAAAATAAGAAATTAGCATCATCTTAAAATGGACTTAATCAATTTCATCATCTACCCTCCTGTTGAAATTAACCAATGGGTTAGCTTCCTAATTGACATCAATAAATTAAATATACCAATTAGGCATCAATTTTATACCTCGTTTTTTAGCCTCAGCCACCATCTCATCATATTCTTGTCGGTGACGTAAAGCTTCCTCCACAGATTTGGCAGGTAGATTTCTGGGGGAAAAAATGTTTTAAGTCGATTTTTAAAAAATGAACTTTTAAATGTATAAACTTCTTTTTTATAGCCAAATATAAAGAATTTCTATCTTAACCTTCTCATTTCACACCTTAAGGCAGTACAAGGTTGAAAAGAACTCTGAATTTCAGAAAAGAATCAGAATTCTGGTTGCTAATATTCTACATAAATATTAATATTTATATGTCTGACAGATACATGTTTATATATTATTTAAATGTGTTAGATTTCAGCCAAGATTTCTAGGTTATCTGTCAAACCCACTTATTAGTTTTTTTAGTCAATTTTTTTTGAGGTATAATTTTCATACAATAAAATGAATGAATAGATTTCAAGAATATAGTTTGACAAGTTTTAACAAATGTATATAACTGTGAAACCAACATATTAATCAAGATATAGAACAATTCCATAATTCTACAAAGTGTCATTATGACCTCTTTGCACTCAATACTTACCCACTTCTACCTTAGGCAATCACATCTCTATTTTCTATCTCTACACATTAGTTGGTTGCCTTTTATTTTTTTTTAAGATTTATTTATTTGGGAGAGAGAGAGAAAAAGAGAGAGAGAGGTGGGGGGTGGGGAGCAGAGGGACAGGGAGAGAAATCGTCAAGCAGACTCCCCATGAGTGTGGAGCCCAACACAGGGCTGGATACCAGGACCCTGAGCCGAAACCAGGAGTCCACATCTAACTGACTGAGTCACCCTGGCACCCATAGCTAGTTAGCTGCCTTTTAAAGAATCTCATATAGGAAAAGAAAAAAAAAGAATTTCATATAGATTCTTTTTTGTCTCGTTTCTTTTGCTGAGCATGCTTTTGAAATTCAGCCATGTTATTCTGCATACTAGTAATTCTTTTAATTAGTACTTAATTAGTATTTCTTTTAATTGGTGAGTAGTGTTCTATTTATCCATGTGGATGAACATTTAGATTGTTTCCAGTTTAGGGCCACCACAAATATAGCTACTATAAATATTCACTTCAAGTCTTTGTGTGGGTATCTGCTTTCATTTCTCTTGGGTAAATACTTAGGAGTAGAATTCTTGGGTTATATGATAAGTGCAGGTATACTTTTATAAATTGCTTTCTACTTTCAGAGTGTTGTTTTTTTAAGATTTTATTTATTTATTTGACAGAGAGAGAGAGATCACAAGAAGGCAGAGAGGGAGGCAGAGAGAAAGGGGTAAGCAGGCTCCCTGCTGAGCAGAGAGCCGGATGCAGGGCTGGATCCCAGGACCCTGAGGTCATAACCTGAGCCAAAGCCAGAGGCCTAACCCACTGAGCCACCCAGGTGCCCCTACTTTCAGAGTGTTAAGATAACATTCTACCTACAAATTTGATTATCAGTTAATCACTTGCATATACTATATTTTGGCTTATAAAATTAATGGCTTCATATAGCAGGTGATTTAGATATCGACTGTGCAAAAGAAGTACATTTGAATATTACCACATATCCAAATATATCATAATAATGTCCAGTTTGGGAAGTCAGGTTTTTAAATTAAAAAAAAATTTTTTTCAAGTAGGCTCCACACCCAGTGTGGGGCTTGAACACATGACCTTGAGATCCAGAGTCTCATGCTTTATGGCTGAGACTGTCAGGTGACCCTCAGGGTTTTGAATTATTTTCAACAGGCCAGGATGGGCAAAGATATGTGACAAACTTTCAAAACATACATTTTACCTCTTCTTCTAAAATGGGATTCCTTAGGTATGTTATAACAGGGAGGAATGACAGTTAAAACTTCTTTAGGCCATAATGGAGTAAGAGGAACCAGGCTTACCCTCTTACTTCGATTAATTAGAAAAACGAATAGAACATACTAACCATTAGTTTCTAGACACTGGACAATAGGCAGCACAGACAGTGATCCTTAATAGAAAGGAAACCAACAAGGTAACCCTACAAATGCCTAAGCACACAGCCTGCCATTTCTAGGTCTCAGTGCTGGAGGTACCCAGAGTCCATCAATCTTGCTGAGGTGAGGAAACAGAGTTTGGAGTTGAGGCGTCCACAGCCAGCCTCTGCAGATCAGAGTACAGACATAGGGGAGCTACTAAGGGGTCATCTCAAATTTCTGGCTGAATACTATTTATGCATGTGTGTGATTAAATTATGGTAGCCAAGGAAAGAAATACCAGAAAGGAATAGGTAGAACATTCCATTCTTTTTTTTTTTTTTTAAAGATTTTATTTATTTATTTGATAGACAGAGATTACAAGTAGTCAAGAGAGGCAAGCAGAGAGAGAGGAGGAAGCAGGCTCCCTGCTAAGCAGGGAGCCCAATGCAGGGCTTGATCCCAGGACCCTGAGACCATGACCCGAGCCGAAGGCAGAGGCTTTAACCGACTGAGCCACTCAGGTGCCCCTAGGTAGAACATTCTGAAAGATTGCACTGGGCCAGTCAGAGTGGAAAGACCTTTTAATAGACGGGGTAGCAGGTGGAATTATTAGGGTATAGCTTCATTAGTAAGGATACTAGTTCTAAACTAAAGGCTCTTCTAGAACCACTCTAACAATGATTAGATTAAAAGGGGCAAGCCAATTCCAAAGAACTTTATATGAGACTGAAGCCAAACAATATTTAAAGAAATACGAAAAGTCCAGCTATGTAAACTATGTAAACTCACAAAATCTAGTGTCCAATAAAAGTTACCAAGGAAGCAAAGCAGCAGAAAAATACAATTTGTACGGAGGAAAAAAAAACAATAGGGATAGTGCAGAAATGTCAGATCACAGGATTATAACTCAAGGATGATACAAATGCTGTTGTAAATACACTCAAGAAGGTAGAAGACAGCAGGAACATGATAAAAACTCAAGATCCAAATCTAACATCTATAGATGAAAAGTGCAATTCCTAAACTGAAAAACACAAAAAATAGGCCTGACAGCAGATTATAAACTGCAGGAAAAAAAAAAGTGAGTTTTAAGGTATAATAGAAATCTTGACAAAATGAAATACAAAGAGAAAAAACATCCTCCTGAAACAGCCTTAGTT
The DNA here is from genome assembly GCF_922984935.1 of Meles meles. NCBI lineage: Eukaryota > Metazoa > Chordata > Mammalia > Carnivora > Mustelidae > Meles > Meles meles. The sequence continues at coordinate 104,002 of NW_025721345.1, forward strand.
GTGAGATATGAGCAGTATCTAGCAACATATGCTTAACTGACTCAGAAGAAAGGGGAGAGGTGGCAGACAAAAAATAGTTGAATAAAGGCAACAATTTTTCCAAAGTTGATATAAAATTATAAATGCAGACACATGAGAGTTCAATGAACCCCAAACAAAAGGAACATGAGGAAAACCATACCAAAGCATATCATCAAATTCATGAAAATCAGAGATAAAGAAAAATCTTAAAAGCACTCGGAGAGTAAAAGAATTCAGACAGCAGACCAGCACGACAAAAAGTGATAAAAAATAAAAAATAAATAAATAAATAAATAATAAATAAAATAAACAAATAATTAATTAAAAATAAATAAAATAATTTACTTATAAAAAAAAAGTGATAAAAGAACAGTTAGTAGGGTGCCTGGGTGGCTTAGTCAGTTAAGCATCTTCCTTCAGCTCAGGTCATGGTCCTGGGATCGAGCCCCACTTGTGGTTCCCTGCTCAGCAGGGAGTCTGCTTCTCTCTCTCCCTCTGCCCCTCCTCCCTGCCCATGCTCTTTCACAGGGTGCACCCTCTAATAAATAAATTAAATCTTTATTTTAAAAAAATGGCCATTCAGTAGAAGGAAATAATAGCAGATGGAAATCTAGTTACTCAAATCCTTAGACGATAAAAAGGTTTAAAGAAAAAAAACTGTATGATGGGATGTAATGGTTAGTTTTGTGTATCAAACTTTTTCTCTCACTCTCCCCTCACTCTCTTTCTAAGCCTGCTTGCCTGCCTCTGAGATGTGACATGGGTCTTCTGCCTTTGGTCTTCAACCGGAAATTACACTATCAGCTTTCCTATTTCACAGGCTTGGGACTTGACCTGGATATGGAACATCAGGTCTCTTGGGTTTCCAGCTTGCTGATTACACATCTTCAGACTTCTCAGTGTCCAAATTCATGACAGCCACTTCCTTATAATAAATCTCTTATATATAGGATATATATAAAGAAGAACCTTAATACATGGCATTTCCACTTCTCTGAAGAACACTAAGACATGGAGTTTATAACATGTAAAGTGGAAGTATATTTCTGTAATGTTCTTATATATGTGAAATGGTACAATATCACTTGAAGGTAGTCCATGAAGGGTCAAAATATGTATTACAGAGAAACTACTAATAAAATATTAAAAATATAGGCAATTCACCAATAATAGATGAAATTAAAAGTCAACAAAATATTTTATCCAAAAGAAGGCCAAAAATAAAAAAGTAGAACTTTGACTGCCATCCTATAATAAAGATGAATTTCTCCAACTCCTTAGCATTAAACACAGAATTGTTTCTAATAAGATTTAAACAAAAGTGTGGAATCTCTTAGAAGACTTCCTAAAAGGAGAGTTGACTCAGCTGCAAGAGACCTTTTGTTCTACCAGGTTTGTCCCAAACACAAGTGCAAGGCCAGCATGAGATAAAGTCAGCTCCTGAAGGTGGTGCAACAGAAAGATGTGAACTTGGGTTCTTGATACATGGAGACACCATACTAGCTCTGAATGGCCCAACTCTAGGCCATGTATATATGAGGGAATAAATCCTTGTGTGTTTAAGCCACTATTTGGGGAGTCTCTTATTTGTAGTTGAATGTAATTGCTGAGTATTCTACCAGTTAAACAATAATAATGCTCTAAAGGGCAAGGACCACCACAAATCTCACCTATCTGACTCCGATGTTTAGCCCTCACACTAAATTAATTAACATTACGATTCCTAGTACTGCCTACCCCTAAATCTTACAAACTGATATTGTCCAAAGGTGCTTCCTACCCAGATCCTAACCAATCATTAACACCAATCCCAGCCTTAAGTCTCTCTCATTTCCTTTTGCAAACTATCTTGCCTGTGTCTCTGGATATAGTTTGGTACCACAAAGGAACAGGTTTAATGGTTTTTAAATTTCAGATGCTACTACTATATAAAGAAAGGAGAAACCTTGTTAATTACAAGAAAATGAGACCACAGAAAAAAGAGAAAGAAGATATAGATATAGATATGGCTTTTTTTTAAGATTTTATTTGATAAGAAAGATCACAAGTAGGCACAGAGGCAGGCAGAGAGAGAGGAGGAAGCAGGCTCCCTGCTGAGCAGAGAGCCTGATGCGGGGCTGGATTCCAGGACTCTGAGATCAGGGCCTGAGCCAAAAGCAGAGGCTTTAACCCACTGAGCCACCCACGTACCGCTATAAATCTAGTTTTCAAGTAAACAGTGATCTGGACTCAGATCACTTTTGCTCCCTCCAGCTTAGAGAGGAAGTGGTTTTTTTTGCATCTATTAATCTTTTGACCTCATATTCCCTTCTTTTGCTTTTCTAGTCCTTCTAACAACCTTGTAATAAATTCCTCTATTAAAGTCTCTCTGTTTGAAATCACTATACTGCTGTCAGTTCTTCCTGACTGGACTCTGAACCTTTAAGATACAGAAAATTATCTGATTGATAGCTATACTTCATCTACCTTTAGAAATTTGTATTTTACCAATAGAGAAACAGCTTAATTAAAATTTTATTTCTAGTTTTT